>NC_136478.1:40514680-40789680 GCF_902686455.1 Sciurus vulgaris | reverse complement strand
GATGTGCTCAGAGGATCTTAAAATACTTAACTGCACCATGTTGGGGAACCATTTCGTGTCCTGGGGCCAGGTGACCTGGGATGAGCCCTTTGCCTTTCTTTCTCCACCAAGCATCCCTAAACATCCTACAAAAATATGCACGGGGACAATTAATTCACTTTTCTTCTTCTCTCCTTTAGACTTGTTAATTAAGGAAGATTCAGTTTACACAGACAGGCTAGAAAGTATGTTCCAGAAGGAACTTCTGTGGCATTAACACATTTTTAAATAATTTAAAAATCATTATTTTACCCCATTTCCTTTTCAGTCCCTACCCTCAACTCCTGCTTTGTCCTGAAATTGTTCTGAAACGTTTATTATGTAGCTTTACAATGAACAACATTTCCTTCCACACTTGAAGTAGAGACCAGCTAAGCAAATACTGGAAAATGTGCTTTGCAAAGTTGTTTTGGCTTCATAAGCTTTTCCTTATTTCATAAGGAAATAAAAGAAACCCGACCCACCAGAGTAGATGAATCCAAACCAGCTTAGGATGTGGGAAAACACATTTGCATTGTTTATTCCTTGCTTTTAAGTGACCAAAAATATTTACAAGATATCATTGAGTACATGTACCTCCAAAACAAAACAAAACAAGCACAACAACAACAACGAACCCAGGAAGGGGCACACGAAGAGTATCGTTTATGAAGTCGTGCCCTGGGATGACTTAGAGAAATTGATTTCATTATGGTACTTTTAAAAAGGTGGGCGTGTCGCGATTTTAAATCGGGGTCAAGCGACTTCTGGAAAATCAAATAGTAGGAAAAAGCAAAATGCACACTTATCTACCCTCTGTGAAAACATTTTGCTTTCCCCTTTTCCCATACCAGGGGCCCTTTTGCAAAACAAAAATGGGTGTTTCTTTCCTTCTGAAAACTCTGTTCTTGGGTTGAGTTAGTTCTGAAGAGTTTTGTCTGATCCTGCTTGAGGTCGCCCTGTGGCTACAAGGACCGGCAGAGCCTGGCTGGTGCCCTGTGGTCAAACCTGAGTGGGGACCACAGTGAGCGGAGGTGGCCCCCTGAGATCCGGGGTTCCGCATCTTCTCCTAACTCGCCGTGTGGACTTACACATTCCCACTTTGCAAAATTATATTATTCTAATGAGAATGCAGATGAAAGGAAGGCAGTGGGAAACGGCTCTTGCTGAGTCGCTTGTCAAACATGTTTTCCTGGGGAGGGGGTGCTGCAAAGGGGCGGGTGAGTGGAACTCCCTCCTTCGCCGAGCATCGTTTCCTGGGGACTGGCGTTGGGTGGCACATGGCCAAGTCTGAAGGAAACACATCTTCATTGATGTGCCTATTGTTACTGGTTCTTATTCATGGTATTTAAACAACTCATGCAGGTTTTGACAGCTTCTCCCTTTTCGTATTTACATGAGCCTTTTTAGTTTGGTAAGGTTTCTGAAGACCAGTAGTCTGGGGAGGAGAAGGAGAGAGGCAGGGTTAGGGCAGGCTTAGTATGGCATCTGCCGAACCCCTCAAGGGCTCAGTTCTGGGGTGCTGAAAGCATGTGTCACCGAGGCACAAGAAAGGTCTAGAGCGCTTGGTTCATCCGAGGGGCTCATCACCCACTCTTTAGAGGAGAAGGGGTACAGTAGGAGCAGGAACAGAAGGAGGTTTGCCTGGAGAGCTATGCACAGATAACTCTCATTATGTCTAAAAATAATACCTAGCTCTTCGTGGCCTTGGGCTTTTATTTTCTTTGTAATGGACTAGAAGTCTGATGCTCTGTCGCCATCGCTGAGAGCTGGTAGTCATGGTCACCTGAGGTCTGGTTATCAATACTCCGACAGGGGAGAACCTGGGTCTTCTGGCTCTCAGACAGCAGAGCTGAGAGATCACAATGATTTCCTTTGCAGCCCTTGTCTGAGATAGTGTCTTTGTGGTGGACCAAAGTGATTCATGTCCCTCTGTGAATATAGGACCTGTCAGATATGTAACATGGTAGGTTCAAAAATAAAGTTCGGCATGACCCAAAATAAAATAACAGCTTCCTGTTGCTTGTGAGACCTGTGAATGCCTCCCAGGGGGAAGAGAGGGGAGAGGAGGTGTCAGTTTGGAGACTGCCTGGTCAGTCAATCTAGTCTCAGGGGCAGGTGAAGAGCTCAAGTCTACCTCAGTTTTTCCAAGAGAGAGAGGATTCATGTATTTTCTTAATAAGATGTTAATTTTCCATAGCACGCCATTAGATTGCAACACATTTTTTAGGGAAAGATGTTATCTTTATGGAGTTGACTTATTTGCAAACTTAACATAAGCTTTCAAACCCACAGAAAATATGGCAGTGTGTTTATATTTAAAATAGATTTTTAAAAAATCCAGTGAGTTACTGTGAATTTACTTACCACCAATAATAGAGGGATAAAATAATTTATGCTCCTATTTTAATTAAAAGCAAGTCATTTTTGTAAAGCAACAGGAGCTCAGTCTAGTGGTTAGATCAGGAAGTGGGAGTGCAGACTCGTTTTCTTGGTTCTTGGCTTGGACATGGACTGGCTGCCTGTCTGGGGCAGGCTCTTAACCCTCTCTGAGTAGCTCTTTGCAATCTTTGCCATAGAAAGTGACCCCACTGAAACCACACTGTGTAGAGTGGTTGATCAAATGTATCCTATATAGCTGAGTCCCAAGTCCTGGTCTGTTGCTGGATGTGAAAAACAGACTTCTAGGGGTGAAAAAGCTGGCAAGGGCCACCTTAGGGTTGTGAAATATTCTGTTTTATCACAGAAGTGTTGGGACTTATGGGAATGACATACCATGTTGGAAGGGTCTGTGCTTAATTCCCATGGCCATTGGAATACATGACCCTGGACCCAAACATTCCTGCACTACATCTTGTTCCCATGACTGGTTCACATCCCAAGTTCAGGAAGAAGGAATGACATCATAAAGGAGGAGCGTGTGGGTAGAGAAAACAGTCATAAGAGATGCTTCAGCCCACAATTACACTTGTTCTGTCTGCCCTCATTTAGAATGTGATATGGAGGGCCAACTACACACCTGGTTTATAGATGAGCCAGTTGTGGGTGGAGCTGGGGAAAGACTCCATAATGAGGGAGAGAATTGTTAGGCCCTGAGCATTGCTGGGTCTCCAGAGAGTTGCTAGAGTCTCTCTGGGGACACAAATGAAGTGCAAGGAGTTATCTACCATCTAGGGATTGTGTTGGAGACCCAAGGTTGTTGGGGGCTGTGCCATGTTGGCAGCGCCAGGATGGCGCCTGATCGCATCGGCAGCGAGGAGGTTAATTGACATAAGCACACTCAGGTGATTTTCTCGTCCACGCACACAATGTATGCGCATGTGTTCTCGAGCACTAATTGCTCGGAGCGTCTCGCCTAATCTTTGCGTAAGAGGCGTGGCCCTGCTCTCCGCGTCCTGGAGGTGATATAAGCGTAGGCCGAGCGAGACAGAGATATAGCAGCCATTAGAAGCAGCCAGAGGGAAAAACACAGCAGCGAGTAGGGGCAGCTGCGGAAGGCAGATTGCAGAATGGAGAACTGAGACACATCACTAGGGCACCTTATGCAGGACTTTAAGGCGTGGCAGGCCTCTCTCCTTCTAAGCTCTAAGAAAAGCCTGTCTTTCTTTCAAAGTTTCTCTCTTAAGCAAAGTTTCTTTCTCTCTGATAAGCGGGGTCTCTCCTCTCAAAGCAAGTAAACCTCATTTCCTCTATCCTCTATGAAAAAGCAAGAAAGCAGTGCACCAAAGAGAAAGATAGAAGTGCCTCAGTTTCCACTCCACCACCCATAAGACCTGTGCAAGTTGTTGCTGCAGGTGGTGACAAATATCCACGGATTTTGGAACCGCAAAGAGCCAGTGACACAAGGTAAAGGTGCAACCCGGGTGGTAAATACAGTTTATGGCAGCTGTGGTTAAATTCTGACTTATGAGTCAGTCAGTGTGAGATCAGAACAGACCCTACCTACATCCATGACTTAGGTACACAAGAGGTTGGTACTGACCAGTGTGGATTGGTACAAAGCACAAAGGACTTGGAATCTGAAAACTGGATTTTAACCCTGAATGAGCTGTGTACTTAGTCTATGATCTTGGACAAGGCTCTTCATTGGTTTGGTGTCTATAATTAGGATGTGTTGAGGTTAAAACAGGATATGTGAAAGTAGGCTTTACTAACTGTAAAGCACAGTGAATGAATGTAATAACTTATCTTGCTTTCTAGATTGTCACTTGTACCAGTTTCTTTGTAATCCCTGCAAGGGAGAGAGAGACCTTGTAGATCCCTCAGGACTGAGTAAACAGTTAAGTAGATGGATAACATTTTATTGACTGCTTTCAGGAGTGTTTGAGACCCTCAGTAACAATAGACCCTGTAAATATCACTTAAGGAGCAGAAAATCATTTGGCTGCAAAATGAGTAGACACACCTGTCGTTTTCCTTCCCATCACAATGAGCCCTTATGTACCATTGTGATTTCTGCCAAGGTGAACTAGTGAAGCAGGAGGGGAAGGGAGTAAGGGGCTGATTTCTTGGTTTCCTTGCAGGAAAGTTCCTTGTCAGGAAGTTCTTACTTACCTAATGGCTTAGAAAGTTGTTCTGTATCCTTTATCTCCCACCAAAGGTCACCAAATATGGTGAATCTGGCCAAAAGACCCTATTAAGTCAGACACCATAGAGGTTGCAAACTAATGGTTCAAGATAGATCAGAGCTCCTGCATATAAGTTACTAGGGAACCTGAATCCCAGTTCCAGGAAATAATTAGAAATTACCAAGAATTTAACTTTTGTTCTAACAGTAAGTATAACAGAATTAAGGGCATAGGTTTTAAATTTAGACCAACCTGCATTAGAATTTTTACTTTGTTAACTATTTGTGATTCAGATGAGAACTTGAGACTTTTTGGGCCTGAGTTTCCTTGTTGATAAAATGAGTATGATCATAGCTCTCTGAAATCACTGTTATAAACATTTAAAGAGAGAAGTATGTAAATGCTGCTTATTTCCAGTCATGCTCTAAAATAATTCAGATATGGGGCAGATTGATATGGTTTGGAGCAATCAGGAAAAACGTCATGGCAGAAGAAAAGATATTCTTAGACAATAAATTTTCTAATCCCAGTTCTAGCCAAGCAGAGCATGAGCCTGATGAATGGGGAAAAAATATCCATGCCTTGAGTTTGACGAAGGAGCAAACAGGATTCTAAGACTTGTTGCCTTAGGAGCCAGTAGGGACGTTTGAGCAACAAGGCAGGGAACTGAGAAGCCAAGCAGGCTGTCCTCCACAACATGAGGTTGAACCACCTACGTGGAGAGGAAAACCAGGGTGCAATGAGATGAATTCAATAACCAGATGGTAGCTGGGAGAGAGTAGAGGGTGGCAATTCAAGCTGGAGAGTACTCAAGAGCTGTGTATTCACTCCTTTAACAAAAGTTAAAAGGAACACATACTCTGTGCCAGGCACTGTTCTGTACCTTGGGGATATAGCAAATACTTCTAACCTTCTAGAACTCCTGTTCTAGTAGGAAGGAGGTGGAGGCTAAATAAAATGATTAAGCAATTACATAACCTGACAAGAGGCTTCAAGTTACTGGGAGAAGGGGTCTAAGGAGTATCAATGGCAGGACGAATGATCAGTTTTAAATTTGGTGGTTAGGGAAAGCTTCATATTGCAGGTGATATTTCAGTGACAACTTGAAAGAGGAGACTCAGGGAGACCAAATTAAGAGGTTAACACAAGAATACAGATGAGTCATAATGGTGGTTGGGATCACAAATGGCTGCCCGTTTGCTGTTTAAAGCTCCTGAAGAGCCAAAATGATTTGTGTACATACTGGATGTGAGGGGTGATTTCAGGTTTTGGAGGCTGAGCAATGGAAAGTTTGGAGCTGTGGTTGATTAAGATGTAGAAAATTGTACAGGAGTGGTTGGGTAAGAGGAAGATTGGGTGCTCAGTTTTGGACACATTAAATGCGTGTGATACCCATCACACATCTAAGTAGCAATGCCAGGGAGGCAGTTGGAGACACAATTTTGAAGTTCAAAGGAGAGACGTGGAGTTATACACTTGTAAGACTTATCAACATACAGATGGAATTTAAAGCTATGAAACAAGATGAGCTCACAAAGGAAATAAGTATGTAGAGATAAGAAAGGAGATTCTAGGGCTGAACTCAGAAGCACCTTTGACCTTGAGGTTGAAGAACTGAGGAGGATTCATCAAAGGAGATCTACAAAAAATTGCAGCCAATGGCGTAGGAGGAAAACAAAGAGAGCTATGTTCTGAAAGCCAGATGGAGAAAATTTTCCAAGAAAGAGGGGAAAATCAGTTGCACCAAATGCTGCAGATGTGTCCAACAAGTCAGGTGTAAGGGCAGATCATAGGACTTAGAAACATGGGGGTCACCTTCTATTGAGATTGGCCTATGTACAGATAGTAAGAACATAATTGCTGTAGCATATTTGGAATGTCCCCTGAAGGCCCTTGCATTAAAGGCTTGAATGCCAACCTGTGGTATTATTGGGAGGTGATAGAATCTTCAGGAGGTGAGGCCAAATGGAAGGAACATGGGTCATTGGGGGGGTGCCCTTGAAGGGGATAGTGAGACAATGTTCTTGTCCTTTTTCTGCTTCCTGGCCACCACAAGGTGAGCAGCCTCCTTTCCAGGTGTTCCCACTATCATGTACTATTCACATGGACCCAGAGAAACAAAGCTAAATAAATGACCATGGACCTGAAACCTCTGACACTGTGGGTCTATTTTCCTTCATGAAGCTGATTTTCTCAGTTATTTTTGTCACAGTGATGGAAAGCTGACTAACATAATTATCCTGAGTTAGGTATAAAAGTTCTGAGTTCTAGTACCAGGTTTGCCATTCCTTTTCTGGTGAATTTTAGAGTTACTAAGTCTTTCTGAATCTTGTCATCTGTAAATTTGAGATGATATGAATTACTGCTGATCAGGTTTTTATGAGCTGTTAGAATGGATATATTATCAAATGGACTATTCTTCTTTATATGCTGTGGAAAGGTTAATGTCCCCCTAAGATATCCAGAGGGAGTGCATTGTTATGTCATCCTAAGTATGTCTCACTCCGACCCTCTACCTCAGGACCATTGGTAATACTTGTAGCTCTTTTTTTATTCCTATTCTAGTATCAATTTAAATGTCAGTCTCTTTCTTTACTTGTTCTTCCCCTGAAAAAAATTACAAAATAAAACATAAAACAGAATAAAATGAAGACATAAAAGGAGAGATAGAAGGCATTTTCTTCAAAGTAATGCAAAACAGCTTAACATTTTTATGAATTACTCTTGCTCTTAAGGGACTCCATCTGGTAACTTGGTAGTCTTCCTTGTTCTTGATCCTTTCTTTCAGAAATGCTCCCCCTTATATTAGTCAGGTCAAGCTAGGATATGCTGTAATAACAAATAACTCCAAATCATTAGGGGTTAATAAAACAAAAGTTTTATGCACATGCAATCCCAATGCAAGTCTTTAGGATGAACGTGCTACAGGGGGTAATACAATTCAGAGTTTGCCTTCTCAGCATGATGTCTTCTCAGTTACTGTGACAGGAGAGGAGAAGGCTGGAGAATCTTATGTCTGTAAGCAAACTCTGTGCCCTGAAAGTGGCCATCTTAATTCTACTCCTCATTGCCTCAACTAGTCATAAGCCTCACTTAACTGCAAAGGGGCTGGAAAATGGAGAGGGCATATGGACTTAGCAGGTGTACTACATGTTGGATTTTGTTGTTGTTTTTAACTACAACAAATTCCCAAGTTAATCAACTAATAAGGAGGAAAGGTTTATTTTGGCTCATGGTTTTTGAGGTCTGAGCCCAAAACCAGGTCTAAACCCATTGTTTTTAGGTATCTGTCAGGATGCCAAAAGGGGGAAAAGGAAGGGGATGTGTTCTGCAATCACTTTTAAGGACATTTCTCCAGTGACTTTAAACTAGGCTCAACTCTTAAAGGTTCCACTACCAGCCAATAATTGCACACTGGGGACCAAGCCTTCAACACAGGGAGCTTTAGGTAACACTTTAGATTCAAACTATAGCAGACTACTTCTGCCACATTTCTTCAAAATCCCCCATTTTCATATGCAGAGCAAATACCCACCCTGCCCAATGTAGTTTCGAAATGCCTTTCTTAGCCTTTAAAGAAGTAATGTGTTTTATCATCTCTAACCTCTCCCTGGGATGAGGGAGAGGATGGAGGATACAGGAGGAGATTATTTCTCAGATTGATTATAAAGACCAAATGGTCAATGGTGGTGAGTGCCTTTTGCAGATGGTAGAGTACCATAGTTACAGAAAACATTTCTACAGTACTCCTTCAGGGCCAGATGTCTTTCCAAAGCTTCACACATTCTAGTATAAACCCTCAAAACAACCCTATGAGCTAGGCACCTTTACTAGTCCCAGAGTTGCAGAGTAGTAAACTGAAGTTCACAGAGTTCATTGTCTCATTCAAGACCATGCTAGTAATAAGTGGCAGAACTGGATTCAAGTACAGGCAATCTGATTCCAGAATCTACACTCTTGTCCATGAGGCCATGATGCCTCTTCGTAGAGTAGGCCTGACACAAATTCCTCTTACCATCTTTGACCAAGTATATGAACTATAGTTTTAAAGATGAAAATGATCCAGACTGCAGCAGCTAGATTCTGGGAAATGGGCCCTGAGATTTGGGCTCTTTGCTTTCGTCTTTTGCAGAGAATAAGGTGTCTTCAGAGAAGGGTGTTCTGGGAAATGAAGAATTATACCTTCCCATCCTGGATGTTAAGAATGAATATTGGTTTATTCTGACCAATACAATGATGTGGAAATTCTGGTGAACCTATTTCAAAACTACTTCTCTCTTCTGCATGCTTCTTTCCTTGGCGATTGGGAAACCATGGAATGCCATAGAAATATGTTAGATGGAAGCAGACTTGACTATGGCTCTGTCACAGGGAGGAAATCAACTTTAGTGAGATTTCTTGGTTCATGATTGCATTATAGGAGCAAGAAATAAAACTGTATTTTAAGCTACTGAGATTTTGATCTTTTGTGTTGTTGAAGCAAAACTCAACCTCTCCTGACTGACAACAGGTGGTATTTGAAATGTGAATCAGGGCAAACTTAAGAGTAAAAAAGAAGGGAAAAATAAGATGAAGGTTTGTCATTTAATCTGTTTCTTTTCTGTGGGTAAGAAATGTAGCTTGCTTGGCAGCTTTCTTGGTTTATCTTGGCAGTTGGGTTCTATTCCTCTGAATCTCGGAGTTGTTCTCCACTCTGTACATCCAGGCTTCTCAGGGGTCAATGTGAAGGGAAGGCAATATATAAGGGGCTCAGAACTCTTATTATATTCCTCCCTGAACCCTGCTGGTCTGCCTCTTGGGAAGGTCTAAACCCTATGTGTAGAAGCTCATTTCTTGGATTTCTGTTGGAGACAGTATTTCCCAGGTAGTTCATTGAAGCTGAAGTTGTCAGTAAAATTTATCCATTCCATTTTTTAGGGCTTTTTCAGAAGAATAACAATGCACTGCAGTCCTCCTCTCCTCCGTCACCTCTCATCCTTTATCCAGTCTCACCACAGCTGCTTTGCCAAGGCTCCAGGGATGGTGGTTCCAAACCTTGCTGATGAGCATTTTCTTAAGCAATTTAGACCGGGTCTCATGCACAAGAGCATAGGAGTTTTAGATCATATTGAAGATGCCTTCATTTTTCTCTGCATGGCTAGAAGAGGCTTCAGGGTTCAATATATTGTGCTGGAAGGATCCAAAGTCAGAGGAACCTTCTGAGATGAGGAGTATCTTCATGCAGGAGAGGAAAACCACTCCTGATATTCTGATCATCTTCCTATTTACACCATTCAGGGCATTCCCTTCTCTCTTTGCCTTGCTGAATAATTTCCAGAGTGTATATTGTATTTGGTTCAGAACTCATATTTTAGAAGCCAGACAGTCTTTCCCCTAATCCCTCTAAGAAAAAGACTTTCAGAAGGAAAGGCTGAATTGATGCGTGGAGTGATTTCTCAGGTTTCAGTCCTGGAGTCGTTTCCTTGCTCACAAAGCATTTGTTCTTTTAAGGGAACCAATATGTTTGTGCAACTGACGTGAAACAAGCTTGACTCCAAAAAGATTTAGCTTAATATCTTGCCTATGCATTCTGGGGGCCGCCCGTCCGTGGGATGTGCATTAAAGGCCCTAGCTGTGGCACAGCTCGTCACGTATGATATTGGGCACGCAAATGTGACGTGATGCCCATGGACTCTTGAGGGTAATTCGATGTGCCAGCCAGCTCGATGGGCAGAGAAGCTATAAACATAGTTGTCACAAGTGAGAAAGAGTGCTGGGTGGAAGGCAGACTGGAGAAGCAAGCGGCATCAGAACCTGTCTCCAAGCCCTAATGAAAGTGTTAATTAGTGTATTACAGAATTTACAGTGAGAACAGCCGCTCCACCAGACCCCCCCAGTGACATGATCTTTATTAACCATTTCTTTCTCTTGCCCTGGTTTCTCCAGCCTCCTTTCCTCATCTAGCCTAATCTCTGGAGGAGGGAGGCAGGTGGAACGATGCTATGAAAGGAAGGCTTTTGGGGGGCCTTTGCTAAGGAGAAAAGGCCAATAGGGCCCATGGCCATCTGATGTTTATAGGAATAAGTACACATTTAATCTACATAATCATTAATCTTTCTTTATGTAAAAATGATTAGTAAATAGGGTTTTTAAGCAACTGCTTGGTTTACACATTGGCATCATAGATTAACTTATTTCTAAAACACTTGATTTTATCACTCTGCCTAATGATTTGTCACATGATTTATTGGGCAATATGATAAATCATGTGCAATTTATTGTTTATCCTATAAAGAGTGCAACAATTCATTAAACAGTGACGAAACCCAGCCGTTGCATGGGGAAGTCTACCTCGTGGGCTCTGGCATGTGGATAGCTAAACCTTCTTCCAGGAGTGGGGTGGTTTCTCCCCTGTGCCCAGGTATACAGCATGGGGCATTTAGGTCATGCTTAAATTAGATAGTTTTAGAAAATAATGGTGCAGTCATAATCTTGTACTCTAGCCATATTTATTTTATATGGAAAAATAAAGTCTAAAGGCTGATGGGTGTTAAATCTGCAGATTTATTTGCAATAATAAATGTGGTATTCTTTGTTGCAAAGGCTTTAAACTTAATGGCAATGTTTCATGGTGCTGCATGGCAGTTGGGTCTCCCATTTTCTGGTTTTATTTCATTATGAGCCACCCACCAAGAGTTTCTCTGGGACATTTCTGGGTGCTCTCTTAGTTCGGAGGATAACTTGGTGCATGAGGCTCAGGTGACAGGCATGGAAGGGAAGATAGAGCTGGTATCAGGACCCAAAGCAAGGCCCTGACCTCTGACTTTGAGCCTGCCCCAGGGATGCTGGGACCATGCTTAAGAGAAGTTGCTATGCTATTAGTTAAGACCTAGAGAACTGGCCACTCCTCTCACCTTGCGGGGAGAAAACAGGCATTCATTGCATTGCTCTTTCAGACTTGTCCTCCTGTCTTTCTGATCTTGGCTTTCTTTCTTTCTGCATAGGTGTTTTTTGTTTTGTTTGTTTGCTTGTATAGCTTCCTGCCTACTTTGTTTGGAAAAGAGAACAATATTTGCTCTGGGAATCGGTAGTACTTTCCTCTCAGTACCGGTAACCTCAGCTACTCGCCTGGGGCTCCAGGGTTCATCTGACTCTGTGGATAGCCACAGTCAGAGCAGGACGGCCTCCAACCCTGATGATACAGTTGAACCCAAGAGAGGCCAACTTTAGCTGGATTTCTTGGTGGTTGGGGTGGAGCCAGGAGTGCTTAGTGGTAGAAGTAAGCCTGTCCACAAGGATATAGAGAAAGGACCCTTGGGAATGAAGCATATGCAGATGAAAACTGGAGAGAAATTGCACTCCATGTTAATACATATAAGACGTTCTGGGAGCCCCTGGTTCAGCCCTATCTGAGACAGTCTACCTCCTAAGGCTATCTTGTCCTTCTTCCTTCTTTACCTAAGCCAATTTAACATAAATTTGTAATTTAAAAAATCTCATTAATATACTAGCTCTGCCAGAGCTGGAGTCCATATTTTTCTACCAGGAAGTCTTCTTATAAAGAGAAGGGATATTTCACTCCCTCCTTTCCACTCTTCATCCTTAATGATGGCATACACAGTGTGAGCATCAAAGTCTGGGTATTGGCAGTGGTATAGGAAATGTCCTGGGAAAGTCACTTTTGCCTGCCTTGACCTATTTCATGGACCAGTGCAGTAAGTCAAATTTCACCTTAAAAGTTAGTTCAGCTATTACAAAGGGAAGCATGTGGCCCCTTACGGTCTGTCAGTACCTGTAGGGAAGCACAGTATGTTGCATATTGTGGATGATGTGCACATACCAATCCATACATTTTTATATGGTGGGCCGTCAATTAACATGGGCTAATTCTAAAAGGCAGATGTCTATCATGTTGTCAAAAGGCTGGCCAGGCCTTTGGTAGAGGCTGTGTTTCTGCAAAGGGAAGTGTGGTAGGTTATGGATGGTTATAAATTCTTTGTTAATGCTCCCATTGGAAGGTGGAGTCTAGCTTTCCTTTCTTGGAATCTGGGGTGGATTTAGTAATGTGCTTGATCAATAAATTGTGTCAGAAAGAATGTTCTGGGCAGCAAAAATAGATAAGATTACATGAATTTAAAAGTTTCTGTACAGCCCAAATGACTGTCAGCAGAGTGAAGAAATAATCCAACAGAATGGGAGAAAGTGTTTGCAGACATCTCATAAGGGGTTAATATCTAAAATACATAAGGAAGTTAAACAACTCAATATTAAGAAAACAAATATCCAGTTAAAAATGAGTAAAGAATCTGAATAGATATTTCTAAAAAGATGAAATACAAATAACCAAGAGATATATGAAAAATGACTCAATATCACTAATGGTCAAAGAAATGTAAATTAAGATTACCAAGAGACAACATCTCACACCACTAGAATGGTTATTATCAAAAAGATGAATGATAACAAGTGTTGGAGAAGGTGTGAGGTAAAGAATAAACTTTGCACACCATTGGTGGAAATGTAAATTATGTTAATTATTACGCTGTGAAATTGTGGGAAACAATATGGATGTTTCTTTAAAAACCAACCAAACAAAAAGATCTACCAGTAATCCCTCTGCTGAGTCTATACCCAAAGGAATTAAAATCAGCATGCTGAGGAGATTCTGCATTCCCAAGTTCTCTGGCAGCTTTATTCACAATCACCAAGATATGAAATCAAGATAAGCATCCTTGGAGAAAGTAATGGACAAAAAAATGTGGTCTATGTACATGATGAAATGCTATTTAGCTTAAAAAAAGCAAAAAGGAAATCTAGTCATTTGTGTCAACACAGATAATCCTAGAGGACATCATATTAAGTGAAATAAGCCAGGCATGAAAAACAAATGACACATGATCTCACTTATATGGGGAATAAAAAAAAATTGAACTCACAGAAATAGAGAATAGATGATGGTTAGCAGGGACTAGAGGAAGTGGGGGTTGGACAGTCAAGTGCAGGAATGTTATTTTGAAAATTTTCATTATATAGGAAGAATAAATTCTGTTAATAACAATGCATTCTACTTGAATATTGCTAAAAGAGTAAATTTTAAGTATTCTCACCATTAAATGGTAACTATGGGAAGTAATGCATATATTACTTAGCTTAATTAAGCCATTCTGCAATATACACATATTTCCAAATACATTTTACACGATAAATACATATGATTTTTAATTTAAAATTAAAAAGGATGTTTGACTCTTCCATTGCCAGGATTTTCCTGAAAAATCCTGTAGCTTCTATCCGGGCCTTTCATAATGCTTATACTGAGGAAGCCAGGATCTCTGGGAGAAGCCCACATATCCCCAGAGATGGCCATGCTTGGAGGAAGCCCAAGCTAGCTCTGTGGGAGAGCCACTGGAAGAGAGGAATGATCAGCTCCCAGTTCATCCAGTCACATATGTGAAAAATCCTTCTATTGTCTGGCCCCTGTAACCATGTAAGAGACATGCACAAGAACTATCCAATCAATCCATAGAAATGTGAAAGACAATAATACAAGTTTCAGGCTGTTTGCTGTATAAGGATCAACAACCAGAACTGGGAGGTATTTTCTTTATTATACACATGACATAAGTGATTCTCCAACATACGAGGATCTTGGAATTACATGATCTCTCGTGTCCCTTCAACCTGCAACATGTGATGGAGACACCTATCCTTAAAGTTGAGAGTTTATCTTCCCATTCTGGCCCCAATTCTGGCCAGTGTGTCCAATGCAATAGGAAGACTCTGAACTGCCAGTAAGGTTGCCTGTGTTCGGGCCTGTCTCTGCCAGGAGCTGGGACTCCTTGGAAAGACGCTTTTCCTCTCCTCCTGTAGGTCTGGTCTCATGCATCTCCTCTGCAAGAATGTCACCTGGACATTTCATTCAGTCTGTCTCTCCTCTTCCAGTTCCCTACTGCCACATCCCTCTATTTAGCTTTCTTCATGACATTCAATATCATCTGGTATGTTTCGTTTGGGTCTCCTGTAGACTGAACATAAGGCCAGCAGAGGTCTTGGCCTGAGCTTATAGATTGGCTCCTGTCAGAGAGAGCCAGGATACCATTGCATATCAGTTAGTATAGTTAGAATGAGCAGGAGGGGCCCTCCTTTCCCATGCCTACTCTAGAGTGTGTCAAGGTAAACACCATCTATGGTGCTTAACTTGGACTGTCCAAGATCTTACAATTTGAGGACTGAAGAGCTTAAGACAGGCCAGCAATTTGGATAGTCTGTCACATCCAAGGAACTAGAAGAAGAAGGTGGTACTCCATCTGAAAACATCTTTTCCTCTGGGAAATCCCAAGAAGACCTTTAGGGGGCTCTCCCAAACTTTGGGACTGGCCAACTAGTAGTGTTCATGGGTAAATCTTTGGCAGGTTCTGGGTTCCTCCACCCCTGAGGAGTCAGCAAGTTTTGGAACATGTTTACGCCACATCTCTGTTAATACCTCATAAAATACTATTTGCCAATAATGTCACCCTGTAATTACATTTGCTGAACCCGCTCTGCCTGTGTGTATGCTCTTTTTTCATTATGTAGCTTCAACCTTTATAATGTTACCAATTGACACCGTAATTAGTATAGTTTACTGCAGCACTGATTATGAGGGGCCCCCTTGTCAATCAGCCTCTGTTTGTTTCTGTTTGAGGAGCCATTATTTCCTTGCCTATAAACCCTGGATAATTTGCAGGGCACATGGGTGCAGGGCTGCATGCATACGTGAGGAAGGGGTGCTCCTAGGGCTCTCTGTGCACTTGACTGTCCAGCTGTTAGGGATCACTTAACTTCCAGCCTTATTATCTAACACCCTTAGCAACTGCTTCCAAGCAAGGAGGAGCAGTCCCTTTGGTACCCGTTGAGTTTGGGGTTCTGGGTGGCACCCTGGCCTCTCCCTAGGGAGCCACAAGGTCTTTGGCAAGTTGCCGAACTCTGTGGCTCTCTTCCTCCACCCAGTTCTCGTTCCTGCCCTACCTGCCTCCAGGGGCTTCAAAGAGCTAACAGATGTGGAAGAGCTTTTGAAATAAGCGTGCCATATAAATTCAAGGTGTTCGGGAATGGTTTTCTCATAAACCTGCCAACACTATCTTTTTGGAGAAGACAGAAGTCACAAATCCACTCTCATTTTAATTTACCCTGGTATTTCCTCAGCAGATGGCTAAAGAGCTGCTTGTGGTGTGTCCTCTGCATCAGTGTCTATGGGCCGGCGTCTTCTCTGTAAACCCCCAAAGACTGGGGCCTCCCTGGAAGAATGGGTCTGGCTTCCTGTGATCACCACAAAGGTCTTGGGGGCAGGGGGAGAAGTGCCTTTCTGTACCTGGGAGTTTCTGGTGTTCTGCCCTTTTCCCACCTGCCTTGCTCAGTTCCTCATGTGGGTGTGGAGGGATCCCTCTGAAACCTGGATACTCCTCTATGCTTGCAACCTCATGGACAGCAGGGTACCAGTGGGCGTGACCCAACCTGCCTTCTAGGAGCAGATATGGGTTGCGTCTCTGGGCCTCATGGTCCTATGCTCCATGGGGGATCAGACAGCTCACCACAGCCTTTTCTGCTGGCTGTGTATTTATTTTCCCTGGGAACCCTGATTCCCCACACCTGCACCCTAAATCTAGCCTGAGAACTAGGAAAGAATTGAGGATTTCAATATTAGTAGAAGACCAAGCTTGAGTCACCAATCCAGCTCGAACGGTGACAGAGGCAGTTGGCTCTGCCTCCTGGGTCAATTTCTTTCTCAGTTCAGACCTCAGAGTGGGTAGGACACACCAGGAGCCACAGAATATCTAAAACCCCAAACCACTTAAGATGTGTGCTCCAGGTTGCATTCATGGGGATAATTTTCCTCCCTGTGCCCAACCGTTCCAATGACAGGAAGTTCCATCTTCTATCAGGAAACCTCTAGCACTGCACTTCTCCTCATGTGAAGCTCAGACCATCTGCACCAGGCATGTATAACTGGGTTCCAGGTTTGACTTTGAAAGCTGTGCAGAACAGGGATGCCCCATTTCTTCAGAATCCATGCATCTTCCTTTCCTTCCTTCCTTCCTTCCTTCCTTCCTTCCTTCCTTCCTTCCTTCCTTCCCTCCCTCCCTCCCTTCCTCCCTTCCTGCCTTCCCTCCCTCCCTTCCTCCTTTTCCTTTAGCTCAGCTCCTCTCCCAGCCCAGGATGCCTAGGCAACAAATTCAACACGTCAGCCTTTGACACTTGTCCTGTTACTGACCAAAAACTCACATCAAATCTCAATCTGCCTTCCAGAGAGTGTGACAGCAGAACCCTCCCTTTGCAAGTTCTAGCCTCTCTTTTCTGTTCCTCTGATGCCTTACACACATAGCCTTTGCAGCACCTGGCTTTGTGGGTGTTAAACAAATCCCTACTGTGTACCACTCTACTGTATGCAGCATTTGAGACAGTTCCTGTCTCTTAGGGACCCTGGAAAGTGGCTGAGGAAAGAAGGTTGGATGGAGCCTCACAGGGTCTGGGAAACTTCTGCTCAATCTAGGAGCTGAAAGCAATGGGCAGCCGGGCTGGGAGGACCCAAGTGCATGGCTTGCTTGGCCTGTGCCTTCAGGGGAGCTGTGCACTTCCCAGCCACATCCGGGAACTCCTTTTTATCTTACCCTTCCCCAGTCTCTTCTTTCCCTATCATTGGCTGCTTGGAACTGAGGCTCCTTCCTTAGAAAAATCCAGCTTCCTCCCCTGATGAGAAATCTCATAATGACCTTTCTTGACCTCTGGTCTAATAATCCTGTTTTTCTGCCCAGGACACCTCAATGCTCAGTTTGAGAGGCTGGCAGCTTAGAGATCCAGGAGTCTTTGCAGGCAAGTCCCCTTTCTTGCAGACATGGAGCAGATCCAATCTCCCAGTGGGCCTGCGTGTAATGTGGCTTATGCTATATTATTCTTGCTTAAGTTAGAGTCTGTGATTTAGCATTCCTGTTTAGCTGCGGAATTCCACGGAGGATATTGCTGGATCCCAAATCTTTTGTCAGTGTAATTGAGCATAACATCTTTTCAGGTTTGTATTTCAAAAGATGCATTATATCCTCACATCCATTTGTTCTATTTGAGCTATTTGAAACTTTTTTATTTTTTTAACTTGTCCCATCCCTCTGAAGGAATCTGAGTTTTAGGCTGATAATTTATGTTTATGCTGAGAATGCGATTTCCTTTCTTCACCCAGAATGATTAATAGACTTCTCTCTGTAAATTAGTACGGAGGAGGACATAGGTAAATTGCTAACCAAACGGAGAATTTCACTTTGTTCCCCTGATTTTCAAGCTCTTTCTTATTCGTGTTCCCT
Organism: Sciurus vulgaris; assembly: GCF_902686455.1. Classification (NCBI taxonomy): domain Eukaryota; kingdom Metazoa; phylum Chordata; class Mammalia; order Rodentia; family Sciuridae; genus Sciurus; species Sciurus vulgaris. Next base: position 40,771,784 of record NC_136478.1, on the reverse strand, counting down.
AGATGCACAGTTCCACCTGGACCGTGTGCCCTTTGACAGCACAAGGGGCCCTCCTCCTTGTTTCCCACCTCCCGAGAGCCCCAAGGACCAGCCACATCCAGTCTGTCTGCTGCCTGTGTCCCTGTGGCCTGTGGTCTGCAAATAGTTTTAATTTTTTTTAAATGGTCAAAAACCTCAAAAGAAGAATAATATTTTGTGACACGTGCAAATGACATGAAATTCAAATTCCGGTGTCCCTAAATAAAGTTTTGTTGGAACATAGCCATGCTCTGTCATTTATGTATTGTCTGGCTGATTTCGCACTGTGATGGCAGAGTTGAGCAGTAGCCACAGAGACCTTATGGGCCACAAAGCCTAAAATATTTACTGTCTGGCCCGCTGAAGGAAACGTTTGCCAGCTCCCACTTTACAGAAACAGTAAGAGCTTGCTCGTGCCTCTAGTGGATATTGGAGTTTGGAGATGTCTGATCTACTCTTTCTTTAACAGCCTTGTCTAATGTCCTTTGAAGATCTTGTTCCCCCCTCCCTGGCTCTCAGCCCAGGTGATCTGAATGGATTTAGTCCTCTCTCTCAGGCGGGTCCCACCTCACAGATGGAGCACAGGACTCAGGCTGGAGCCAGTCACCTCTGCAAGTCCTTCCCCAGGCAGAGTGATTCCATGTGATGGTCACTTGGTTCAACTGGATCAATGAAGTCTGTGTCCAGGCTACTTCAAAAGAAGTAGGTGTCCTACCTATGAGATGTAAGCAGGATATGCTGAGGGTGAGGCAATTACAGGAGCCTTGTGACCAGGAGGGTTTTAATAAGGGAGTTAGAATTAACAGCCCTGGATCAAACCAAAACTGATCCCCTGCGCCTTGTCTATTTGACTAGGTCCACAAGTTTTTGCTTAGACTTGTGTTTCCATTGCTAATAGGCTGCATTTGTGCCTTATTTGCCCTTTACGAAAGAGGTCCTGGCTCATACACTTGCTGACCTCTACATACTGGCTGGGAATGTCTTCCCAGGTCCCAGGGGTGACCAGGAGAATCTCTAGCACTGATTCAGACACCTAATTCCAGTCAAGCCAAGATTTGAATTGATCTCAAAACTTCAGGGGGACTCCTCTTGCCTTCCCAGAATTGAGAAGACAGAGCTCTGCAGCAATGAGAAAGAGTGGTCAACTGAGCTGAATGGGCAGATATGACCACACCAGCCCTACTTGGGCACCCACTGTTTCCAAGGTGGGCTGGATGGACCAGCACTGGTGGAATGGGAAGGTCAGCAGGTGGCTGGTTTGGGAGGTAGCTAGACACTTCATGACCTGCAAGGTCTTCAGCACATCACTGAGGTTTTTTTTATTCTTTGTTAATTTTTTTTTTTTTTAAATTTTTACAGACTGCATTTTGATTGGCAGGGAGGAGAGAAGACTCATTGAGTTTTTATGAACCTAGGGGCTCTCCTCAATGGGAGTTGTGATAACACCTAACTGGGTGTTATAAAGAATAAACAAGATGGTTCAGGAGAAAACAATGCACAGATAAATGGGAATGAACGAATCCTGCTGCTGGTGTTGATAGCAAACAGTGTTGCTGCTGTGTGGACCAGAAGGTCTTCTGGAGAGAGGGGAGTGAGTGCCGCCCAGGTTCCCAATGTCATGGGCATGGATGGAATCCCATCACAACACTCCTGAAATAGAAGAGGCAGGTATTCTATGCAAGGAAGGAGGAGGCTGAGATCAGGAAGGTTGGGGTCCTTCCCAAGTGGGCAATGCCAGGTCTTCAGGCTCCTAATCAGGCATCTTGAGCAATTTTGCCTTCAAAAATAAAGTCTGGAAGAGTAAGAGCAGCCTGTGGTGGCCCCTCTGTTCTGGACACACACGACCTAGGCAATGCTAACAGCATGTCCTGGCTCAGTCCCCTCTGCCTGTCCACCCACGTGTTGAGGGAGGTGGCTGGCTCCAGAGGGGTGTGGTCTGCAGTGGTGATGGTGAAGGGGTTCTTCAGGATGCCCTCCGTGTTACAGACAACTCTGGGATTTCACGGACAATTAAACAGGCCCAGAAAACAGCATGTGGCTGCTGGGGGTTTAACGGAATCAGTGCATATGGACACAATTTCCTCTTCATTACGAGCATGCCTGACCGTCCAGGGAGAAGTGCTTAGGATAGATGGAGTTACAGTGTGTGAACTCTCTGATCCCCCAGGGCCACTTCTCTGTGAGGTCCCCTTGCTAGGATCCACAGTCAGTCTCTGGTTTCCCAGAAGAGGTCTGTCCAACCTTATACCATGGTCTGACCCCTTCATAGCAAGATGCTTTTTAAAAACTAGATGGTAGGGTGAGTCTCCTTGAGAACTTCCATTTTGGATGACTCATGATGACACCTCCTGCCCCTATCAGGACTGTGAAATGCAAGTTGGTGTCTGAGATGCTCAGACTGAGCCAGGGGAGGGTCCAGGGTGCAGGGTTGGAGAGAGGCCAGCATGGAAGTCTGGCAAGGTGTGGTCCAACTCAGTGTCAGTGTAGCAACAGTCCTCCACATGGATTCAAGGGAGACAGATGAGGCAGGACTGAGAAAGCAAGCAGGTAAGGAAGCATACGGTTTGGATTATGAGGTGTCACCCCCCAAAACTTGTGTATTAATGCAGGAGGTCAAATGATTACATTCCAACAGCTTTGATCTAATTGGTGGGTTGACCCATTTGATGGGTTAAAAAGTAGAAGAGATTACTGAGTGGCAACCATAGGAAGGTAGGGCGTGGCTGGAGGAAGTGGATCATTGGGGGCTTGCTTTGGGGATCACATATTTTGTTCCTGGTTCCTTGTGCTTGCTCTCTGCTTCCTGGCTGCCCAGAACTGAGTAGCTCTCCTCCACCACACCTTTCCACCATGACATGTTGGGCTTACAGCAACGAAATTGGCTGACCATGGACTGAACCTCTGAAACCATGAGCCCAATATAAAATTTTCCTACTCTAAGTTGTTCTTGTTCAGTATTTTGGTGACAGTGATGGACAGGTGACTAAAAAGAGGGCAGCTCCAGGTGAAGCCCTGGAGATGGGTAACTTTTCCTAAATCCATCTGGGCCTCCACCTGCTCTGCCCAGCCTTTTGTGGAGGAAGGCACTGGAAGAGAGGTCTTCATAAAGGTGACTGGCTATCACTATTCTCAGTCCCAAACAAGGAGCAGGCGCATATGGAATAGCAGTCAGGAGCATCACCAGGCAATGATGGGGAAGACCCTGGGCCCTGCTGCTGCCTCAAGTTGAGTAGTATGCAGATGGAAAAACCCAGAACTTAGATTCTCAGACTGAGGACCAGGCCTGCCCTGGGGCGAGCTCTACATCCCAGAGAGTGAGGGGCTGAGCAATCTCATGTCCCTTCAGCATGGGACGGTTCCCAGTGGAGAACGCTGAAATCAGTTAAAACTCTGCCAGGAGGGAGGGAGGGACGGGCTGCCCTTGGTCTCTGCTGATGAGGGAAAGAAGTGGCTCCGTGTGACAACAGAAATTTGTTTGCTTGGGAACTCATTTTCCACAGCCCCAGGTAGAAAAATTAACCCATCCATTTGCTCCAAATGAGCCCAAATCCCCTCCCTGAGGTCCCTGCTCTTACTACACTCTTGCTGTTTCTGCTCTTTAAGAAAAGCCAATAAGGTGGTATTTGTTTTTCTGGGCTTTAACATTGGGAGACAACTTGTGGTGAAAGATGAGGAGAGAAAAATCTCTTGAAGAAAGTTCCAGATGTCTGGAGCAATGGTCGAGACCCAGGGGAAGGGTGGTAAGTGCCTGGGGTGGTAAACAGTATTTCAAGCTCAGAAGTTTGTGTTGGGGGGAGGGGGTATATTCCCGGCCAGAAAGGCTGGCAATGTTCATTTGCTGCCATCCCTCCAACAGCGACTCTTCCTCAGAAGGAATCAGTTAGGCTGCTTGCCCTTTCCTGCGGGACCACATCAGCTGGGACCACCTCTTGGGCCTCAGGAGAAAAGAAGGCCAGGACATCACCCTTAGGGGACTGACTTCTTAGCTGGAGGACCAGGTGAAGCAGAAAAAAAGTTGCAAAGACCCCACCATTTCTGATCAGCCCAGGGGGGGGGCTGTAGAGCCAGGGTCCGAGGGGCCTCTGGGTGGAGCAGAGCCTCATGGGAGCTTGGGTGTGTGGAGGAAAGGAAAAGTGAGGGGCCATGCTTTTTGGGCCAGGAGGGACCTTGAGCTTTCCGCTTTTCCTGAGGCAGTGAGAGAGGAAGGATTCCGAAAGGGCCAAGAAAAGGAAGACACCCTCTGAACGTTTCCATCTGTGGCTCTGATTGAATTATGAGGAGTGAGGAGTTGGGGGAAGCTGTTGGCCGATCCCAACCATGTTGTGGTTAATGAGGCCCTTTGGCCTTTTGGAAAACCCATGCTTTATTAAAATAAATTCAAAAGGATGGAGTCCTTCTGTTCCCTTTCTCCTCTCCCCTCTGTCCTCGAGTCTGTCCCACGCTGCTCACCATTGTCTCAACCTCGGAGAGCTCGCTCTGTAGAAGGGCTAACCTGTAATTACCCTGCCTGCCGAAAATGATGGCTGTCGCTTAAGAGAAAACCTGACTGCTCGCCTTCCACAGGGTCTCCGAATTCTGCCAGAGCATCTGTCTGTAATCTCTGCAATGAGAGCTTTGTTTGAGCCAACCGGGTGGCAGGGAAATGACAGGGTTGCTGGTGGCCAGATGAGACGGTGGGAGGGGCATGAGGTTGGTTCCCAGGATGCTGGCCTGCCATCTCCAGACCCCCTCCCACCTGAAGGAGGGATCTTTGGTGCCAGGCGCGGTTCCTGCAGCCACCAGGGAGAGGTCTATCTGCTTATTCTTCTCTAATGGAGAGAGGAGGCTCCTGGGCAAACCTTGCAATACATGTCCAAGAAATCATGTCATGGGGGCTGGGAAATCAGAGGCCTGCTCCTCAGCGAGAGCCCGTGCTGTAGTAAGTAGGAGAAACCCAGCTGAGGTGCACCAGGAAGGGAAGGCACAAGTAATTATTGGTTAGTGTGTGTCTGGGTGAGGTCAGAATTGGTGAATGCAGAAAAAGAAAGGTAGACTGAGTCTCAAAAGATAAGCGCCCATTGCCTGTGAATGTTTGAAATGCAGGAAATGCCCATGAACCTTTGACATGCAAAACAACAATCCAGAGTAACCCAGCCAAGAATGAATCCTTAGCCTTCACTCTTGGCCCACCCTTGACCCCTGACATGACATGACCTAGGGAGGGCAATGTATGAGCATCGGAAAAATGTGTGGAATTATGTAACTCTTCCCTGGCTCCACCTCTATTCCAGCCCCCAGCAGCAGTCCCTCTACAAATATGAACACCCCACACCAAGGGGTTGCTGTTTCTCCCTCTGGAGATGACCCACACTCTGCCTTTAGTGTGCCTTCTTTGCTTTACCCCTAAATCTCACTCTCAAGATGGCCAGCATTCTCCTTTGAATGTGCATTTCTAACTTGATCCCAAAGATACAGCCTGCATTCTCCCTTGATTGTGTATCTGCTTTTCCTGAACAAATTCTTCTGTACCTCTGACTGGAACATGCTGAAATTCTTTACTGTCATGTATGCCCAGGACCCCACTTGTTCTTTATAATAAACTGGTAAATATAAGCATTTCCCTGAATTCTGTGAGCCGCTCTAGCAAACTAACAGTATAGGAGGACAGACTTGTGTGAGTCCTGATTTGTAGCCCATTGGTTGTAAGTACAGGTAAGACAACCTGAGGCTTGGGATTAGCATCACTGTGGGGGTGCGCAGTCTTGGGGAATGAGCCCTCAGTGTGGAGGATGGGATGTTGTCTCCAAGGAGATAGTATCTGAATTGAATTAAATTAGAGACACCAGGCTGGTGTCTGCTGCTTCCTTTCTGGTGGGGAGAAAACCCCACACCTTCTGAGATCACAAAAATCTTCTGGGTTGATTGACGTAGTTTAAGAGCAGAGGAAAAAATAGTGTGCTCTACCATACACTTTGCCTTTTCCCTTGAATGCTTACCATCCTTAAATATCCTGCACACAGAACTTTGCTAATGTAAGCTGAGATGCTGAGGACTCACATGGCTCATGTGCCATCACAAAGGTCTTCAGAGCTGGAAATCGGTGCCTTCGACATAATACCGAGTCCTGAATTTGACCTGTGGAGAAAAGAGAATTGGTGGTAGGAAGTCTGTCAGAAATTCTCCCCGCCTGATAGGCAATTGTCTACTTGGCCTTTGCAAGTTTCGGGGGAAAGATGATATGGCTTCAAGAGACAATTTTGTGATGCTGTTTCTGTCTTTAATACCTTGGCCTTTGCAAAGAATTCTGTTTGCTGAATCTGTCCCAATCCTGGTGAAGGAAAAGAGGGATTCCCTTGAGTTTAAAGGTGAACATACTGTCTGTCTTTCTGTCTGTCTCACTGTCAGACAAATGAAACTTTGGCCAAGAAGTAATTATAGCAGGAATAGGTAGAAATACCCAGGGAGAAAACAAAGACCAACATCCTGACACAGCAACCAGCAGAAATAAGCTGAGACATAAGGAAGAACTCTTTGTTTAAGAGATATTTGTGACAATTAAAGAAAACTCCAGGAAACTCGGAGAATCAATTCTCCTGGAATTGTTTTTTGAAAAATCAGATATTTATTTGTCTGAATTTGCATCAACCTATTACTGCAGAAGCTGAGATCCAATAACTTTTGAGGTCACTTCTAGTTGTTGAGTCTCCCATGCTAAAGAAAAGAGGAGAAAAACAGTTTCTGAAGACCCTAGTTAGAGATACTAGAAAATGGAAAACTAAATGATCCCACTTACTTTTCAGAAATGTGGTATTTATTGAGCTCTGCATCCAGACTGTATGGAGGGAAACAAGACAAAGGATGGCAAGTTCCCTGAGTACCCAGGAAGGACCACACATCTGGTAACACCCTGGGGATGGGGTGGCAAACAATGCAGATATAGCACTGGTGTTGTGGAGCTTTATGGTCTGGAGGGGAAGGGAGATAATTTCAAAACATGTTCAGACAAGGGAGGGTACGTGGGAGCTCATAGTGAGTTCAGGAAAGGTCTCCCCAAGAAAACGAGTGTTGGATTGAGAACTGAAGAAGGAGCAGTCCAGTTAGACATCAGATCAACAACTGGGCCTAGATCAAAGCCAAGGAGGAGACTTGGAAACCAGGAGCATTTGCATAGAGCCTTCTGACCTTCTCTCTCAGCACTCAATAAAACGATCAAAGGACTGCCAGAGTTTAAAGGTACACCTCATGAAATTTGAGGAATTTCTGCTAGAAAACATTCCTAGACTGATGGTAGAAACCTTGCTGAGAAAATTAATGCACTAATATGAAAGTGAGCATGTAGCCTAGAAAATCTCTACGTATATTTTCTAGTTGGGAAGACGAATAACTGACAAAGGAGCTTGAGGATCTAGAATTAATGAAAATTCAGAAAATAAAGATAATGAGCTCATTCTAAATTCAAACCCATGAGAGGTAAAGGAGGTAAACCTTAGATTTGATAGACCTAAATAAACTAATTGCTAGAAATAAATAAATAAATGAGGGGCAAGTGGAAACCTGTAGAAGATTTTCCTTTAAAATTTAAACATGGGTAGGTTGTTCCAAGACTTTAATAAGCAGATGAGCCCTATGTTAAGTGCTTCATCATTTATTTAAGAAAACCAGCAAAGTACTGATATTCTAACCAGGCTATATACCACAAGAATGAAGAAGAAAAAATACAGACTCCCTTCCTTATACTATAGATTTAGATTCTTAAATGTTAAAATATTCACATCAAATCTATTCCTATATTATAATAAAAATGCTCCCATGGCAAGGACACCTTTTCTTGATAATAACCTTGATCCAATATTAGGAAATATATTAATATATATGATGAGTAGAACAGAGTAAAAGGAAAAATAATTTGGATCGCTAAACAATATCCCATAAAATTAAAAAAACACTGCTAAAACAGACAGGGTTTTGAAAATTATAAAAATATATTTTGACACATTCATCACTATCATATATAATTAAGAAACAGTGGAAGCGTATCAGATGTGCTAAGAATAACACGAACATAGCTATCAGCATTATTATTTAAAATTACTTGGGAAATACAGCCTAAGTAATCAGGCAAGAAAAAGAAATTAAAGGCATAAACACACACACAAAGAGAGAGAGAGAGGAGGGAGAGAGAGAGAGAGAGGATGTGTACATACAGGGAATCCTGAGTTTGAATCAATGAAAATGCAATTTAAGAAGAGGTATGTTTAGAAACAGTCATAATCTAAGGATTAGTAATGAAACAGATGATTGAGAATCTTTGCAACTCCAGGGAGATATTATCATCTAGATTAGTTTAGTCTGTAGTTAAACAGGTTACTTATCTACATGTTTAGGGAGAGTTCAGAACTTTTGGAGGGAGAGTGGATGTATAGAGGAAATATTGGAGAGAGGCATCCACTGTAGCAGGTCTCTCTCCCAAACCAGCGTGAGAGGGAAGGCACAGGAGAAATCCACCTTAGGCTCAAAGTTCCTTGCTTTGAAGGGAGCAAAAATGGGTAGTTTTGTGTGTATAAGCTCTTGGTGCAGACTGTCTTACCCCATTTGGAAAATCCCTATAAATGTCAGTTTTCTCATCTATAAAAATCAGTGATCTTCGCTCATTACACATGGGATAGATGCAAATAAAGCCTGTGCAAAATAAGCTGTTGTCAGGAGCATCAAAATGACTCCCCATGTAGCTGTAGTTACTTTGCATCCTATATTGAATCAGGGAAGATATCTCCCAGTAGCTCTTGGTTAAACTATTAAAGAAACAGCAGTAATTAAGTGAAAGTCAACTTTGCAATGCTAAAAATCAAAAAGATAGTACAACATGCAAGCAAGGCCGTGGAGACCCATGAGATATGGAAAGGTTCCTGTGTGAAGGAATTCCATGGAGAATAGTTTCCTGCATTTGCCTGGAAACCAGTAAGTGTGGAGGAATGGTCAGTAGTGGGTTTTTTTGAGCAATTTTGTTGCTTTTCAGTGTATTTCAAACAAACAATTATTAAATAGAAACACTGAATAGGAATAACTTGTCATAATATGGAGTATACATAAGGAAATGAAGTAATGCAATATTATGAAAATATTAAAAAGTGAATGAAAAATGTAATAAATGGAATTCATGATTTGAGAACTTTTTTCCTTAAATCAGTCTGTAAATGTAATGCATTCCCAATTGGCCTTTTAAGTAAAATTTCGACAAATTGAAAAAGTATTTTTATACCTTTTATCTAGAAAATAAACATAATAAACAAAAATAGGTTAAAAAGGGCAACAAATAACCTGGAAAATCCTTACACTGCACCATATTAAAACAAAGTATGAAGTCAGGTCTTTTAAAACTGAATGACACATGAATCCACCAATGGAAGGAATAAGAAGATCACTAAAAAGACTCAAATCTATAAAACTGTTGATTATATGACATGGTGTTATTTATGAAAGAGTTAAATGAGTCTTAGGTAATTGTTTAAATAAATAGGAAACAAATGAGTTCTTTCTTTGTTAAGGGTCAGAAAGCCCTTTCCAAACCCAGCCACAGTAAGACAAAAAATAAATTTGCATAGGAATTAAACATTCTGTACGTTTTATTGCTACATACAATAGAATAAATGATTACCTCTGATTGGTGGCACCATGGGTGATTCTTTTACCTTATACTGTTTAACTGTCCAGATTTTCTAAATGTCTTGCACTGAGCATGTTTCCCTTAAAAATAAAGATTTAAAAGGATGGGAGTAAGATGTGTTGTCACTGAGTGGGAAGCAAGAACACCCTGATGACATACATCATTCCATGGAAGCTGTTTCTTTCTTTTTTAATCATATTTCTCTTTAATCATTGAAGACCATTTATTCACCTACAAATGAGGAAGCATTGATCAGACTTTACTGTTTCATAAAGGTAGAGTGAAAATCTAGTTGTTGGTATTTGAACTTGCTCCAGGTGGAGCTGAGCTGTAGCAAGTCCCAGACAATGAAAGGGCAAAGAGAAACCAGGCCAGGGAAAGAGTGGGGACCAGAGAGGTGGGGGTGCCACAGAGCAGCCCACCCTGGGGAGAACAGGTCCTAGCAAAAGACCGCCCAACCAATGGGTCATGGTCTATTCTAATTTTAACACATTGCTGAATTCAATTTGCTAATGCTTTGCCAATGATTTTGAAACCTGTGTTCACAAGCAATATTGGTATATAGTTTTTTGGTTATTTTTTCCCCCTGGTAATATTTTGGTTTGGTTTTAGTTTTGGTGTAAGGGTGGTCCTGGCTTCATAAACTTAGTGAGACCTCCTAACTTCTGTAAAAGTTGGTGTTGGATTGAAGTACTTCTTAAATATTTGATAGAATTTGCTAGAGAAACCCTCTAGACCTGGGGGTTCTTTTGTGGGAAGGCTTTTCATTGATAAATTTAATATCTTTAGGAGACACATAGAGCTATTCAGATTTTCCATTTCTACTATAGTCAGTTTTAGTCATTTATCATCCATAAAGTTGTTAAAATTCTCCTATTGTCTTTTTAATGCCTGTAGGTTGTGATGTGGTCTCCCCTCTTTGATTTGTCATTATTAATATCTGTCTTCTCTTTTGTTTTTGACCAATAATTGTAGAGCTTTATTGAATTTACTGGTTTAAAAAGGAAAAGTCTTTTCTTTTTTTAAAGCTTTGAAGGAGCTTATAGTTTAGTAAAGGAGCAAGACACATAAATAATTGTAATTTAGTGTGATGACAGCATCCAAGAAATAGAAACAAGGTTAATAACAAGAAAAGAAATATGGTAAATGTGTCTGCAACATCAGAAGGTTTTGGATTTTTTTTCTTTCTTCTAACAAACAGGACATTTGATTTGCACAGTGAAAGTGAACATTGTGGTAACATATGCCATGAGGCATACTACCTTTCTATGCATTTAAATAGCATTTAGGTTGAATGTTGTAATTATGTGCTTCTATTTTTCTTTTTTTCATTTTAATTTTAAATTTTTGTTCTAATTAGTTGTACAAAATCAACATACTACAGTGACACAGTCACACCTATATTATAGCAACTCAATTTACCATAGCTAACATGTGGAACCCACATGCTCTTCAACAGATGAATGGATAAAGAAATGTAGTGTGTATGTGTGTGTGTATATATATACACACACACACACAATGGAATATTACACAGCTTTAAAGAAGAATGAAATTCTGGCATTTGCTGGTAAATGGATGGAGTTAGAGAATAACATGCTAAGTGAAATAAGCCAAACCCAAAAAACCAAAGGTCAATTGTTTTCTCTGAAATGCAGAAACTAATTCACAATAAGTGTGGGGCAGATAGGGAAGAATAGCATTACTTCAAATTAGGTAGAGGGAAGTGAAGGGAGGGGAAGGGGTATGGGGGAAGAAATGATAGTAGAGTGAAACAGACATATTACCTCATGTGCATGTACGACCGCATGATCTTTGTGATTCTGAAATATGTATAATCCAGAAAAGTTTTTTCTTTATTATCATTTATAATGGAGATTTTCAGAATTTTTTATTTATGGTAATTTTATTTTGACATGTATGAATTGTACATATTAATGGGGCCCAGTGTGATATTTGCACACATGAATTCAGGGTGCACTGATTAAACCCAACCTCCCTTTTACTATCCTTCCCCACCAGGAGTAGTTTTGACTACTCTCATTTTTTTTAAATTCCCCTTTTCTACTTACTTTGATTTTAATTTGTGTTTTCTTGTTAAATTGTGATAAGAACAAATATCATAAAATCTACCTTTTTTATTGTAAACAAATGGGATACATGTTGTTTCTGTTTATACATGGAGTCAAGGTATACCATTTGTGTAATCATAAATTTACATAGGGTAATGTTGTTTGATTCATTCTGTTATTTTTGCCTTCCCCCTACCCCTCCCACCCCTCTTTTCCCTCTATAGTCGTTCCTTCCTCCATTCTTGCCCCCCTCCCTAACCCTAACTCTAACCCTAACACTAACCCCTCCCACCCCCCATTAGGTGTCATCATCTACTTATTAGCGATATCATTCATCCTTTGGTTTTTTGAGATTGGCTTATCTCACTTAGCATGATATTCTCCAATTTCATCCATTTGCCTGCAAATGACATAATTTTATCATTCTTTATGGCTGAGTAATATTCCATTGTATATACACTACAGTTTCTTTATCCCTTCATCAATTGAAGGACATCTAGGTTGGTTCCACAATCTGGCTATTGTGAATCGAGCATCTATGAACATTCATGTGGCTGTATCTCTGTAGTATGCTGATTTTAAGTCCTTTGGGTATAGGCCAAGGAGTGGGATAGCTGGGTCAAATGGTGGTTCCATTCCAAGTTTTCTAAGGAATCTCCACACTGCTTTCCAGAGTGGCTGCACTAATTTGCAGCCCCACCAGCAATGTATGAATGTACCTTTCTCCCCACATCCTCACCAACACCTGTTATTGCTTGTATTCTTGATAATCACCATTCTAATTGGGGTGAGATGGAATCTTAGGGTGGTTTTGATTTGCATTTCTCTTATTACTAGAGATGTTGAACATTTTTCCATATGTTTGTTAATTGCTTGTAGATCTTCTTCTGTGAAGTGTCTATTCATTTCCTTAGCCCATTTGTTGATTGGATTATTTGCATTCTTGGTGTAGAGTTTTTTTAGTTCTTTATAGATTCTGGAGATTAGTGCTCTATCTGAAGTATGAGCGGCAAAGATATTCTCCCACTCTGTAGGCTCTCTCTTCGCATTGCTGATAGTTTCCTTTGCTGAGAGAAAGGTATTTAGTTTGAATCTATCCCAGTTATTGATTCTTGCTTTTATTTCTTGTGCTATGGGAGTCCTGTTGAGGAAGTCTGGTCCTAGGCCGACATGTTGAAGATCCGGACTTACTTTTTCTTCTATAATCTGCAGGGTCTCTGCTCTGATTCCGAGGTCCTTAATCCATCTTGAGTTGAGTTTTGTGTATGGTGAGAGATATGGGTTTAATTTCATTCTGTAGCATATGGATTTCCAATTCTCCCAGCACCATTTGTTGAAGAGGCTATCTTTTCTCCATTGCATATTTTGGCCCCTTTGTCTAGTATGAGAAAATTGTATTTATTTGGGTTTGTGTCCGTGTCCTCTATTCTGTACCATTGATCTACCTTTCTATTTTGGTACCAATACCATGCCGTTTTTGTTACTATTGCTTTGTAGTAGAGTTGAAGACCTGGTATTGCAATACCCCCTGTTTCACTCTTTCTGCTAAGGATTGCTTTAGCTATTCTGGGTTTCTTATTCTTCCAGATGAATTTCATAATTGCTTGCTCTATTTCTGTAAGGTACGTCATTGGGATTTTAATTGGAATTGCATTGAATCTGTATAGCACTTTTGGTGGTATGGCCATTTTGACAACATTAATTCTTCCTATCCAAGAACATGGGAGATCTTTCCATCTTCTCAGGTTTTCTTTAATTTCTTTCCTTAGTGTTCTGTAGTTCTCATTGTAGAGGTCTTTCACCTCTTTTGTGAGATTGATTCCCAAGTATTTTATTTTTTTCAATGCTATTGTGAATGGGGTAGTTTTCCTAATTATTCTTTCCAAAGATTCATCACTTATGTATAAAAATGCATTAGATTTATGTGCATTGATCTTATATCTCGCTACTTTACTGAATTCACTTATGAGTTCTAAAAGTTTTCTGGTGGAATTTCCTGGTTCCTCTAAGTATATAATCATATCATCAGCAAATAGGGATAGTTTGAGTTCTTCTTTTCCTATTCGTATCCCTTTAATTTCTTTGGTTTGTCTAATTGCTCTGGCTAGAGTTTCAAGGACAATATTGAATAGAAGTGGTGAAAAAGGGCATCTCTGCCTTGTTCCAGTTTTTAGGGGGAATGCTTTCAGTTTTTCACCATTTAGAATGATATTAGCCATGGGCTTAGCATAGATGGCCTTTACAATGTTAAGGAATGTTCCCACTATCCCTATTTTTTCTAGTGTTTTGAGCATGAAGCAGTGCTGTATTTTATCAAATGCTTTTTCTGCATCTATCAAAATATTCATGTGATTCTTGACTTTAAGTCTATTGATATGGTGAATGACATTTATTGATTTCCTGATGTTGAACCAATCTTACATCCCTGGGATGAAACCCACTTGATCGTGGTGCACTATCTTTTTAATATATTTTTGTATGCGATTTGCTAAAATTTTGTTGAATTTTTGTGTCGATGTTCATTAAGGATATTGGTCTGAAATTTTCTTTCCTCGATGTGTCTCTGTCTGGTTTAGGTATCAGGGTAATATTGGCTTCATAGAATGAGTTTGGGAGGGTTCCCTCCTCCTCTATTTCATGGAATACTTTGAGGAGTATTGGAACGAGCTCTTCTTTAAAGGTTTTGTAGAACTCGGCTGAGAACCCATCTGGTCCTGGACTTTGTTGGTAGGCTTTTGATGACTTTTTCTATTTCATTACTTGAAATTGGTCTATTTAAATTGTGTATGTCCTCCTCGTTCAGTTTAGGCAATTCATATGTCTCTAGAAACCTTTCGATGTCTTTGAAATTTTCTATTTTGTTGGAGTAGATTTTCAAAATAGCTTCTAATTATGTTTTGTGTCTGTTGTGATATTTCCTTGTTCATTCCAAATTTTAGTGATTTGGGTTTTCTCTCGTCTTCTCTTTGTTAGTGTGGCTTAAGGTTTATCAATTTTGTTTATTTTTTCGAAGAACCAACTATTTATTTTGTCAATTTTTTGTATTCTTTCTTTTGTTTCAATTTCATTGATTTCAGCTCTGAGTTTAACTATTTCCTGTCTTCTACTACTTTTGGTGTTGGTCTGTTCTTTTTCTAGGGCCTTGAGCCGTAGTGTTAGGTTGTTTATTTGTTGAGTTTTACTTCTTTTATTGAATGCGCTCCATGAAATAAATTTTCCTCTAAGTACTGCTTTCATAGTGTCCCAGAGATTTTGATATGATGTTTCTTTGTTCTCATTTACCTCTAAGAATTTTTTTAATTTCCTTCCTAATATCTTCTGTTATCCATTCATCATATAATAGCATATTGTTTAATCTCCAGGTGTTGGAGTAGTTTCTGTTTTTTACTCTTTCATTTATTTCTAACTTCAATCCATTATGATCTGATAGAATACAAGGTAGTGTCTCTATCTTCTTGTATTTGCTAACAGTAGCTTTGTGGCATAATATATAGTCTATTTTAGAGAAGGATCCATATGCTGCTGAGAAGAAAGTGTATTCTTTCTTTGTTGGATGGTGTATATTCTATATATGTCCTTTAAGTCTAAATTGTTGATTGTGTTATTGAGATCTATGATTTCTTTATTCAATTTGTGTTTGGAAGATCTATCCAATGGTGAAAGAGATGTGTTAAAATCACCTAGTATTATTGTGTTGTGGTCTATTTGATTTCTGGAATTGTGAAGGATTTGTTTGACGTACATGGATGAGCCAATGTTTAGGGCATAGATATTTATGATTGTTACGTCTTGCTGATTTATGCTTCCCTTAAGCAGTATGTAATGTCCTTCTTTATCCCTTCTGACTAGTTTTGGCTTGAAGTCCACATTATCTAAAATGAGGATGGATACTCCAGCTTTTTTGCTGAGTCCATGTGCATGGTATGTTTTTCCCCATCCTTTCACCTTTAGTCTATGTTCTATGGGTATCTTTCTCTATGAGGTGAGTCTCTTGCAGGAAACATATTGTTGGATCTTTCTTTTTAATCCAATCTGCCAGTCTATGTCTTTTGATTGATGAGTTCAGGCATTAACATTCAGGGTTATTATTGAGATATGATCTGTATTCCTGGTCATTTGGTTAATTTGTTTTATTTTATTTATTGATTTATTTTTTTGGACATGACTTGGTTCCTCCTTTGACAATGCATTTAGGATAATTCCTCCCTTTGCTGATTTGCTTCTTTGTTTTTCATCTCTTCCTCATGGAATGTTTTGCTGAGAATGTTCTGTAATGCTGGCTTTCTTTTTGTAAAATCTTTTAGCTTTTGTTTATCATGGAAGGATTTTATTTCATCGTCAAATTTGAAGGTAAGTTTTGCTGGGTATAAGATTCTTGGTTGGCATCCATTTTCTTTCAGGGCTTGAAAAATGTAAAATCTACCTTTTTAACAAGCCCCTCCACCTGCTGACCCAGGAAAGCTTAACCTCTGAGTCACATTTCCAGCCCCCTGGTTTTTTTTTCCTTGTATTTTTTATTTTAGACAGAGTTCCACTAAGTTGATGAAGCTTGTCTCTAACTTGCAACCCTCCTGCCTCGGCCCCCCAGATCTTTGGGATTACAGGTGTACACCATTGCTCCCAACTTTAACAAGTTTTTATGTGTACAGTACAGTATCATTAACTATAAGCACAGTGATGCATAATAGTTTCTAGAAACTGTCCTTTTTCCAAATTTTTAAGGTGATCATTGATTTTAGAACTTTGTTCTTTTTCTACCATAAGCATTTAAATACAGATTTCTATCTAAGCGTGGTTATAACTGTATTGTACACATTTCGATGTATGTAACTTTACTTTAATTCTGTTAAAATATTTTTTAATTGTTTTTGTATGATTTTTGCTTTGACCTCAAGGTTATTTGGATGAGTATTATTCAATTTTCCAAACATTATTATTATTATTATTTTCCAGTTCTTTTTCTGTTTTTTTTAATCTCATTTTAATTATATTGATGATTAAAAAACTAGTCTGATTCTAATCCTTTTAAATTTATTGGAAATTATTTTATTGCCCCGAGTACAGTCTATCTTGGTGATTATTCTTTGAGCACTTGAAAAATATGTGTATTCTGCTATTTGAGTAAAAGGTCTACAAATGTCAATTAAGTCAAGTTGGTAGATAATGTAGTTCTTGTCCTGTATGTACTTACTACTTTTCTGCCTACTTGATCTGATAGGAGTATTAAAATCTTCTACCATAAGTTTGGATCCATCTGCTTCTCTTTAGTTCTCAGTGTTGCTTTCTGTATTTTAAGAGCCTATTATTGTGTACATACATATTTAGAATTGATTTCATTCCTCTTTATGTCTGATAATTTTTCTTGTTTGAAGTCTATTTTGAATAACAACAATAATAATATGCCACTGAGTTACTTTGGGGATTTCTAATGATGGTTTCATTTTCATTGCTAATGTTGGCCATTTGATCTTCCGTCTCTTTTTCTTGGTCACTGTGACTAGAAATGTATAAATTTTACTGTTTTCTTTGACTTTTCTTCTTTTTCTGTGTTTCATTGTTTGTATTTCCATTCCAATTTTTATTATTTTTTCTTTCTACTTTCCTTAGGATTAGCTTGTTATTTCCATTTTTTTTTCAGGCAGAATTTTAGATTACTGATTTGATTCCATTTTTCTTTATAATATAAACATGTAATACAGTGGTTCTTGAATGGAGGTGGTTCTGCTTCTTTCCCAGGGAACATGTGGCAAAGTCTAAGCACATCTTAATTGTTCCAATCAGTGGAAGTAGTGCAGGGAATAAAATAGACAAATCTCTCGCTTATGGAATTTTCATTATAATGGAAGACCCAAACAATGAGTGAGATTAAAATGTATAATACAAAGTCTGATGACAAAAAAAATCAAAGCAGAATAAAGAAGTAGAAAATGATGAGTATGGGCCAGTTGAGACTGCATAATCAAGGAAGACTGTGCTGATAGAGTGATATTTTAGAAGTAGGATGGGAGCTAAGTGACTATCTGTGGAAAGACTTTTCCATGCAGAGTAACAACTGAAGAAGTTCTAAGTTGGAATCATGTTTGGTAACACCAGGGAGCCACAATGTGATAATGTAGTGGAAAGCACTGAGCAAGGAAGAAGTGATAGGAAATGACACTGTGAAGTATCATGGGCCAGATTATGCTGTGCTTCATACGCCCTGGAAACAATTTTAGATTTCATTTAAATGTGATGGGAACAAGTGAATGTTTTGAGCAGATCATGGAGATCACTGCAGCTACCCCTGGGGATAGAACGCAGGGAGTAAATGCATAAACGTGGAGCTTAGCTGGGTGTTATTAAAGCCACCCATGAGAAGTGCTGGCGATTTGGGTAAGAGGGTTGAAAGAGGAGCTGACTGCAAACCCAGAGAAATTTTGAAAAGTGGAGCCCATGAAGTGTACTGATGGGTTAGATGTGATATATTAGAGAAAGCCAGGGGTCAGCAGTGACTCCTGTGTTCTCCCCTGAGCAACGGGGTGGCTAGAGATGCCGTTTACTTACCTTGGAATCACGGAGGGAAAACAAAAGTTTGTTGTTAGCTAGATTAACCTTTCTGAAGTGTTGTTCATCTGAATGGGATTGTCAAGGAATTTTGGTTAAAAAAAAGAAGAATGGAGTCACAGGGAAAATTAAGGGTTGGAGATAAAAATTTGGACATTTCTTCTTAGTAAAACCTATTAATATAATTTACTACATTAGTAAAACTATTTATTTATCTTAATAGTTGAACAAAACTTCTAAAAAATAACCCAAAAAGCTATGAGCCATGTTGTGATAAAAATGATGAACTCAGGATAGAAGGAAATATTAAAATCAGTACAAAAACTGTACAGAGTATTGATTGAACATAAGCATTCCCATTAAAATTAGGAAACATAAAATGCTTATTTATTACTATTATTCAACATTTTACTAGATGTGAGAAAAGGGAGAAAAGGAGGGAAATAAAGTTGCAAGGAAACAAAACCGTCTTAACTTGAAGATGATATAATTAACTAATTTAAATAATCCAACAGAATCTATTAACAATTGCATAATTAATAATGCATCAATATTAATAGAAGATTTCAGCAGAGTGGCCAGATACAAGATTAATATGCAAAAATCAAAAGCTTTCCTTCATACCAGCAGTAACCAAATACAAAGCACCAATCCAAAATAGCAATAAATTTATGAGATATTATAGTTGAGAGTAAATATTTTTAGTGATAAATAAGATAGACCTTTGAGGAAAACATTTAATACTTAATAAATTGTATTAAATATAAATGGAGGATTACTTAAAGTTCATGGCTAGGAAGATCTATTTTTAAAATGTCGCTTCTCTCCAAAATTATCTAAAAATTTAATGTAACCCCAATAAAAATTGCAATGAGATTATTATAGAAATTGACAAGTAGAGTCTAAAATTCAAAGGGAAGATAACTGCTCATGGACAGCCATGAAATTTTAAAGTAAATGATCAAACGAATGGACTTTTTACCAACTTAAATCAAATTTATAAAGCACTAATCAGAGAAGAAGTGAGGTATCACTTAAGAATATACAAATAGATAGATGAAATAGATTAGAAATTCCAGATATAGATTCTTGTGTATATTGGAATTAGGAGGATACACACTGATGTTCGAACTAGTGGAAATTGAAAGAAGCATTGGAGAAATGGGGAGAACTGGCCTTACAGGTTAGATATCTAACTTATAAAGCTCACAAAATGAATTTAAGATATATTAAGTGCCTGCACACAGGAAGGGAGAGAAGTAAAGCTGTGAGAATATCAAAAAGAATAATTATTTGAGTTATTTAAATTTATTTCAATAATTACTTAAAAATAGAAAGGATGGATAAATAGAAAATGTTAAAATTTGAAAAATGTATAGGGAGGAAATGACTCAAGGAAATAACACTATTAGAATATAGTCTAATATATCTCCTATTCTCAGATATAGGAGAATAACTCTCAAAAATACATGAGAATTATTCTAAATCAAGAAAGTTCAAGCAGGATAACTGAAAAAAATAATAGAGGATGTCTAAGAGAGTTAACCCAGAGAGAACTTCACCCCTGTTATTGCATCTTAGGATTTGCATTAGGGAAACACCAAAAAATCATCAAAAGAAGAGATAACCAAACATATAAACAGAAACACTATTTACAAATAAGATAAAAAGGGTGGATAGATGAACATTGAACATTATAGAAAAATAATTAAACAAATTATAGCATAGAAAATTATGCCATATTTTTAAATGCCAATAAAAGTTTGACATTATTTTATGTAATTGGTTTATTTAAAAAGTGACACAATTAAAAGATGACTTTTTCTATGAACTACTGTCCCTGTATACTTTATTCAGTGGAAATAACTTTCAGGATCCCTGGGTAAAAGTGACATGTGGCCCGGAGTTGTTGGTGAATTCTTAGTCAATGGAGGGTTGGGGGATGGGAATCAGGGGACTAACTCAGAAGAAAAGTCTCATATGTATCTTTTTACTTTCTCCTCTCTAGACCCTCTAATAATGTTCTCCAAGTGACAATTTCAGGAGTTGTGTAACACTGACCATATGTTCTTCATCCCAGGTGGTTAGCCCTCCGCTTGCCTTGGTACAGTTGTTCCCTTTCTCTGTGATTTCACTTTCTATGTTTCCTGTGACTAGCACTCAACCTTGGTTCAAAAAATAATTAAATGGAAAATTCCAGAAATAAGCAATGTATGCTGTTCTGAATTGTGTGATGAAATCTTGCTTCATTCTGCCCATCCCACCGAGATGTGAATCATGCCTGGGTTGAGCATATCCATGTTGGGTGTGCCACACATGTTGGTAGCCATATGTTACCTCATTGACCGTCGTGGTACCACATGCAATGCTTGTGTGCAAGGGGCCCTTACATTGTAGCCTAATGCAACACCATAATAACTGTATCAGTCTCCTCATTTCATTTTATCATGTAGGCAGTTGTATCATCTTATCTCATCACAAAAAGAAGGGTGGGTATACTACACTAAGATATTTTGAGAAACACAGACAATATTCAAATACCTTTTATTACAGAATATTGTTATACTTGTTCTATCATATTATCAGTTAATCTCTTACTATGCCTAGTTTATAAATTAAATTTTATCACAGACATGTCTATGTAGAAAGAAGCATATATGTATAGAATGTGGCAATATTCATAGCCTCAGGCATCCATTGGAGGTCTTGGAACACAGTCCCTGTGGAGAAGGAAAGAATGCTGTATTCCAATATGTATCAAGTTGTCTCCTAAAGTGATATCAATCCCATAAGAAACTGTTTGACAGTTTAAACAGTCTTAAAGATGGTTTAGGAGAGATCCTTATATTTTTCTCTCTCTACTTCAACCAGAATCATGACTACATATGCCCAGGTTAGATGCTGCCTGCCACATGCATCTTCTCCCCAACCCCCCAGAAGTACGATGTTTTTCTTTTGCATACCTGGAAGCATTGGGTATACCAGTCTCCCTGCATTTGGCATGTTGTATTTAATTAGTGCCATGTGCATCTTTCTCCTCTGGACTCTAAGCCTCTGGAGGGCAGGGGCTGTGTCAGAGTTGGTTACATTCTTTAATACCTAATGCCTGCAGCACAGGAGACATTCAATAAATAGGAATTTATCGAATGCCCTTCTGCCACTCAGAATTGGCTTATGGAAATGCTCTGGAGATCAGGTTTTATGAGTGTGATTGGGACATGAGCTTGAACTTTTTTAACATCCCATAATCAGGAAATGGAACACTTCATATTAGCATATACATTTAATAAATGACAAATAACATCAAACACAACATATTACATGTGCAATGTAGCATGTGGGAAGCTGAAAATAATTTTCCTGAGTGGTGGGCTCTAATCAAGTTCTCTAATGTTGCATTAACAGGGGTCTTTTAGCTTAATAGATCCTCTTGATATTTCTTAGACATTTAAGGGATGAAATAGACTCAGCCATATCCTAGCTTAGAAGGCATGCAACTAATTTCTCCCTGAAACTCAAGGACATCTTTCAAAGTGTGATATGGATTCCTGGATTCACACTGATTTAAAAAAAAAAAAAAAAAAAAAAAGCCCTTTTGAAGGGAAACAAGACCTGCTTTCCCCCTCCAATATCAATGTCCCAATTTCTAAGTGGATTCCTTCTTCCTAATTCATCTCTGAAAAATAGACCTGTCAGATCTTTGGCATTTTGTTTGAGTATTTCTTTCTTTGCTAATATTGGCGAAAAATTAACACACATGGGAGGTACATGGGAAGTCTTGTGCAGACAATGCATTTAGTTCAAAGTGCACAGAAAAATGACGCATTTACTAGGTTCCTCTGACCAGCCCCGGGCTCTTTGAGATTAGTTTTAGATTCATAGACTGTGGTCAGGCCTTGACCAGGAGGTTCTGGCCTCTACACATCCAGGAAAATGTCCTTTCCCCAGGCAGGACTTTTGTTCTATCACAGTTATCCCAACGGCATTAGATGAAGAAAATAACTAGACAAATAAAATCCACAGTAGTTTTGCTTCCTTGCATGGGGTAGGAAGCTGTCAAAAGTGATTCTCTGAGGTCTTGGCACCTCTCAGTCTTCCAAGGGGGTGGCCTGGTATGCATGTGGTGAGAATAGTCCTGGCAATTAGAAAACTATGCTCTAAAATAAAAAAAAAAAAAAAAGAGTCTGGAGATTTCATCTCCCATAATCAGCCTTCACGGTGTTAGTCCATGTTGGATATTGTCAGGTTTTGACATCTTTAGACACTGATGGAATATACTTGCTCTTTGATATCCCAAGGCCTAGATTCTCACCTTCGGTCCTGATATACCTTTGCTCTTTCACCTTCAACTAGCAACGTCATTTCTTGAACTGAAAATGAAAAAAAAAAATTTACCTTATTAATGATATCATGAGCAAATAAGATACTGTGTATACACATACACACACCCACACAATTTGGAAAGAAAATAAAAAACTCAGAAAACATCATTCTCATTAGATATCCTGATTAAGGCAATAATAATGAACTCTTCAGTTTTATTTTGTACACTGCTGAGTTTCACTTTACTTTTTCTATTGCCATTGACCAGTTCTCTCTGAAACTGTGAGGACATGGTAGAAGAAGAACTGAATGACAGAAGACAAATGACCAAGAAGCTATGTTGAAGCACCTGAAGATTTGTTGAGGAAATGGTGCTAGTTAAGTACAAAACTGTCATCTTATTTAGACCACTAAAGCTTACATGGGGTAAGGAATGGTCACATGTGTCTATGTCACTCAATTTAACTATCCCACTCTTGGATCACAGGTTTCTCTATTTCTACTCTAAATCCATAATTGCCCACCCCAGAAGATCTCTCTGGATAAGTTTCTTAGATCAATCTACTTTCCTATCTTAGAGATTTATTTCAAAACATACCCACTCCTTCAAATGTGTGACTGACTTCTCTCAGCGTATGGTACCTCCTGATTGTAGAAGAAGTCACACAGGGGCAGAGCTTCCTGGTCCCAAGCCATCTACACTTGTACTGATCCTCTTTCTCCATCCTCCTCTACTACTGGGTGAGGACACTTCTCCTCCTCTCCTAGGTGAATTCCCTCCTCCACCATCATCTGAGCTTTTGATACCTCCTCCTGCTAACTTCTCAGGAACCAACTGAACACTATCTGTTAATGGTTCCTTCCCTTTCTTATCAATATGGGTACTCTTTTCCCCACAGGGTCCTTCTGACTGTGTACACACTTAGAATTCATGTCTGCAAAATAGCAAGCAAGCACATATGAAACTCCCTGGGTTCCACATCCCTCTTCCCTATTGCTATTTTCCCTGGTATAGACAATTTGGTAGGAAGAATGGCATCTACTTTTATGAAGAGTGATTTGTGCTGTCTGTACATTTCCATTCCCATTTCTTTACCCTTCCACTCATGTGAAGTAGGCATCATTGCCTTCTACCTATACCACTCTACCAACAGTATTGTAGTTTATCAGTGTCCTACATGCCTCTCAACCCAAAGGCTGTTTTCAGTTTGTATTAGCCTGTTTTCAGTTACTATACTGAAATACCTGTGGCAGGATACTTATAAAGAAAAAGGTTTATTTAGCTCATAGTTTTGGAGTCTGAAAGACCCAACAGCATGCATAGGGTCATATGAAGATGCCATGGAGAAAGGATCACATCTTGAAACAGGAAGCCAGAGAGAGGCTGGGTGGGACCATGGTCAGGCTTTTGTAACAAGAAGGTCCCCATAGAAATCTGAGGGCAAGGGTGCAATGGAATTAGGGACCTCCTACTTGACTCCAGCTCTCAAAGATTCCACCTCCCAGTGCCCCTGAATGGAAGACCAACCTTCCAAACTACCAGCCCTTGGGGGACAAGCTGCTTCCAAACCCTGGCAAAATCCTTTCCTCCTTTCACTCTGGGCAGCTCTTCCCTGGTTGAATGTGGTGTCATTATCAGAAACTTTGGTTCCCTTGGATGCTGTGACAGCAGAGCCTCTTGTTTCTCTGTCTACCACTTTAGCATCTCCCTGGCAGACTCTGCAGGCTCAGTCTCTTCAATTAGAATTATACAAGGTGTGGCACTATCCCTTCTCATTTTCCTTGGGCAATCTTCTTGATGTTTCTTTTACGTCATTTTCAAGTGTGTATTTTATTATTAAGATTATTTTAATTGACACATACTAATTCTGTAACTATTTATGGTATATGACATAAAGTTTTGAAGTGTGTCTGCCTTATGAAATGGCTAAATCAAGCAAATGAACAAGCATTGCCTGGCATAGTTATCACTTTTTTTGTGATAAGAATACTTAAAATCCAGGCTCAGCAATTTTCAAGTATACAGTAAATTGCTATTAGCTATAGTTACTATGCTGTACAACCAATCACTTGGATTTCTCTTACCATTTTTGTATCCATAGCTTCCATATTTTTACCTATAGTGCATATCCCCCCATTAAGCACCACACCCATATCTCTGGCTAATTTACCTCTTCAATTAAGTAATTCTAAGTCATCAGAAACAATGAAATCAAAACAAAATGTGTGATTTTCCTTCTCAAATCTAACACTCATCTCTGGTTTTCCATCTCCAGGCAGGGCATTCCTACCCTAAGTATGAAAGATTTTTGTTTGTTAGGTTCTCCTGACTCCTCTATTTCCATGATCTTCATATCCAAACTGTTGCCAAGGCTCCATGTCTTATCTCATCCGTATGGAATCTGGAGTCTTCTTTTCATGCCCAGCACAATCATCCCGGTCCCAAAATACCACCTCTTTCCACCAGAGCATTGCATTCCTTATCAGTGGGCCTACCCTTACTCCACCATTTGTCTTGGTGCCTCCATGATTCTTGCAAATGGAAAATCTTATTGTGACAGAATAATAAAGCGACTTCTTTGCCTCTGCCCACCTTGTCAGCCCTACATTTTATGTTCAATGTCTTAGGAGAAGAATGGCTTCAGAGAGACGGAAAGGAAGCAGGTGCAGAGCAGATTTGGAGGAAGGTTTGTAAATAAAAGAAAAATTCTTCCTCCAAAGCTGTCTAGAATTTTCAAGATACAGGAAGTGTACAGAGATAAAGAGGGTGTGACAAGATAAAGAAAGGGGGTTCAAAGTTAGAACAAAGGTTCTAGATCATCAGAGGCCCAGGAACAGGAAGTAGAGGCTGCCCAGCCTCCTCTCACAGAGTCTCACCCATGGCTTCCTTCCACCTGGAGAAGGACCAAAGTCGTACCACCCTGAGGGTGGCACTACATCCATGTTCCTCCCAATGGATTCCAGTGGCTGACATCACTGTGGCCTTCTCTTGCACTGTGGTCAGCAATGCCGGCTGTCCACCAATAGGAGGGATGCACTTCCAGTTGAGGCTTTGCTAAGTTGCCTGAGTCACCTCTTGATCAGAAACACCCCATTAATGATCCAGGAGACTCCTAAACTGGAATGAAGGTCATGCTCTGGAGCTGCATCTTGATGGTGAGCTGGAAAAGGCACATTGCAAACCCATTTGAGAAAAGGTGGAGGTGCCTGCTCAGCACCTCCAGCCACTTCCTACCAAAGGCCCCTCTGTGGCCTCTGGACACTGCAGACCCTGCCTACTTGTCTGGCCTTGTCTGCCAGGTTTTCTCCTTGCTTTCTAGGCTAGCCACGGGGGCTCCTTTTCTTTGAACCTGCCACCAGACTTTCACACCAGGACTCTGCCCTTTCCTTGCATGGAAGGTGTTCCTGCCCCTGCCCTGCTCTTTGCTATGATCTCAGCTAAGGTGTCCCCCTTTCAGTGGAGCCTTGCTTAGTGCCTCATGCCAAGTCACATCATCTGCCACATGCTCTCATGGATCCCAGTTCTTGTCTTTTTTTCTGTTTGTAATTCGACATATGCTAGTATGACCATTTGATAAATAGGCGTCTCCACAACTATACTGTGTAATCTGTGACAATTTAAAAATAAAAATGTTTGGAGGGGGAGGTAAAGTACATTTTGCCCCAAATCTTATGATCACTTTTTTTGGTACTGGGAATTGAACTCAAGGGCACTTTACCACTGGGCTACATCCCAAGTCTTTTTTAACCTTTTATTTTGAGATAGGATCTCATAAATTTGTGGAGGCTAATCTTGAACTTGTGATCCTCCTGCCTCAGCCTCCCAAGTCACTGGGCTTATAGGCGTGTGCCACCACTCCGGGCTCCAAATCTCACTATCCTTGGTCAAATCACAAACCATCCTATTTGCAGGTTTGGTGGGTCCTGGAAGATCCAGTGTGTGGGTGAAAGTCAAAATAATTTGCAAACTGTAAAGTGCCAACAGGACCTGTAGGACTGACCCCATCCACTGCCCAGCTCTATGACCCAAGTGTGGAGAAGAGGGGCTAGACATGCTCCGACCATGACAGCTCAGTGTCAGCCCCTCTGCTCTCCCCTCCCCTTTCATTCTCCCTTATCCATGAAGTCTGTTATCCAGGGATATTAGGAATTCAGTCTTCAAACTCACTTGCCACAGTTCTCCTAGCAGGCTACCTTTGGTTAATGTTTGTTGCTTTGATGTTTTGTTTTACTGATGAGCCTGGCAAGCCACCATTGTGTGCACCCTGCTCTGCGAGATTTTATTGGATCACATTGTTTACGCCTTGTCTATGACAGGTACTAGTGGCACTTACCACCCTGTGATTTTCTAGCAGTGAAAATAATAGAGGAATTTCATACAGGTAAAATAATTAGTGGTTTAGATGAAAATATATAAAAAAAAATTGAATACAATTTGTCAACCAGAGTATTAGCCTCTTTTTTTCTTTTAGTATAAGTGTCAGTTTTCTGGGGTTACAAAGACAGATTACACAGAGTTTTATCCTTTGAACAATGAATTCCTGTTTTCCCAGTTGCTCCCCAGCAGCTGGATGGCCAGGGTTCTGCAGCAGGTCTTGGTGTCCTGGCTCACTGGTCAGCGTTACTGTGGATGAACATATTTTAACACACTTGATGTTGTCTGTTTTCATAGCACACACACATTGTATGTACTCTTGCACATACTGCACATGTGCTCATGTGCAATACAGATCCAAGAACTCATCTCATATTTTCTATGTGTCTCCGTGTTATAGTTCAGATATGTGGTGTCCCCCAAAAGTTCATGTGTGAGACAATGCAATATCATTCAGAGGAGAGATGATTACAGCATGAGAATTGTAACCTGACCAGTGGGTTAATTCACTGATGGATTAATGGGGTGGTAACTATAAGCAGGTTGGATGTAGCTGGAGGAGGTGAGTCACTGGAGGCACGGCTTTGGGGTATGTTTTTTGATTCTGATTGCCATTTCTTGAGCTGCCTTCCTCTGCCCTGCCCTCCCGCCATGATGTTCTGCCACCTCAGGCCCAGAACCAACAGTGGACTGAGACCTCTGAAATCCACATAAACTTTTCCCTCCTCTACATTGTCCTTATCAGAACATTGGGTCACAGCAAAGCAAAAGCTGATTAAAACACTGTCTTCTTCCTGGACCACCATGACTCTCTCTTGCCCCTCTACTTAGATAGAGACAAAAGGCAGGGAATGGCAAAACTCTTGGAAATCTCACCTGCCTACATCTGGCAAGAAAGCGAAAGCAAAACCACAACAAACCAAAACATATACTATTAAAATTAAGTTAAATTTTATCTAAATAGTGAGTACAGTTTTGGTGTAGGTATATCCCATGAAATGTTTGGGACATTCTTACACTAAATAATTATTCATTGTTTGTCTGACATTCAAGTGTAGTGGGTGGCCTGAGAGTGGTGTGGTAACTCTAGCCCTGTCCCTGAATTTTCAAAGGTAGGAATGTGGATCCTCAGATTGGAGAATTTTCCAGGTTCCCTCTAACTCACCTAAGTCTAATTTCCTGGGATCCAATTTTGATTCCTCAAGGAGAGCATATGCATCGAATTTCACTGCCCCTGGGGTGGGAGGAGGTGAAAGTGAGTTTCCTGTATCTGTGTTGCAAAATACCTGAGTTAAGAGTGAGAAAGTGCCCTGTAATTCAAACTCTGACTAAGAGCTTGACACCTGCTCTTCCTACCTGCTCCTGCCCCTGCAGAGACTCTCCTGACAAGTGCTTTTGCTCACAAGGTTGTCCCATTATCCCACAAAGCCTGCCTCTCTTTCCTCCCCATCCCCTCATCAATACCTCTCCCTTTCCATTCTTCCTCTCTCCTTCCTTTAGAATGCATCAACTTCATCCTCAATACTTTTGGAATTGGAACTAGCAATACTTGGCCTCCTCCCCAGCCTCCGAGAGATTGGAAACTGCACACTGGAGAACATAGTCAGGGGCTTTTCAAGCAAGAGGAGGAGCTGGTGATAACTCCTAGTTCATGTCCATCCATCCCGACTCCACCCACTGCAAACAGTGCCATGGTTCCTCCTAGGCGGTTCCAGATTGCCAGTGTGGGGTTGTTGGGAATCTTAGTTGAGAAATATTTTGGGAGGGGGAGAAGAATGAATATTGTCATTAGGTGATATCATATGCATATCCGTACCTAGATGGTGTAGCCTGCTATATACCCAGGCTTTGACATGTACATGTATAGCCTGGGTATGTAGCAGGCTATACTGTCTATCTATCTATCTACATATACAAACACACACACACATATACAAACATATGCATATGTATAAAACTTATTGTTCCTAGAGCCATGATGAATGAAACAGCACAAGCTAAAATCATGCGTAAGAGAAAATGATGGAGTCAACAGAAATGGTAAATGTGAGATGTCATTGGAACTTGGCATACTGCTTTACAGAAAACCATTTTTATGAGTAGGAGTATACTCTAAAATAATGATAAAAATATAGTGTAGTCAATACATAAGCCAGCAACATATTTATTATCATTATCAAGTATGATATACTGTGCGTAATTGCATACGCTCTACTTTTGTTAGACCAACAGCCAGCTGGGTCTACTTACCCCAGCATCACCACAGACGTGTCAGTGACGTGGTCGGCTGCAATGTCAGCATGCTGACGATGTCAGCAGGCGATAGGTACTTTTCCACTCCATTGTATCTTGCGGAACTCCTGCCTCGTGTGCCATCTATTGACTCAAGTTGTCATAGGTGCGTGGCTGCATGTATGTGACTGTATATGTGTGTAGAGAGCTGGATTTAAGCTTGGATGTAGACAAAAAAAAAAAAAAAAAAAAAAAAAAAGCTCTCATTATAACCACCTTGTTTCCTTATTGTAAATAACTCGGGTCTTTAAGGATACTCCCATCAGGGTGGAGCCAACCTGTAGAAAACCGGCAGGGTGAAGACCAAATCTTCGAAGGCCAGGCACCATTTCCTCTGAAAAACTGACCCCAGAGAGACAGTGTTAGGGACAGAATATTTATGAGGTGGCAAGGTGTGGGGATTTAGGGTACTCTTTCCTGTGGGTCAAAAGGAGGAAACAAAAAGCAAAAAAAAAAATTGTGTGTGCATGTATGTGTGTAGGAAATATTGAAACCAAATGTTTTCACACTGTTGCAATAATGTGCCTCGTTCTCTTCCCGCGGAGCATGGCAGCTGCTTAACAATTGGTGATGATGACTTCATGGCTGTAAGATGGTCAGAAAGGTGGGACATTGTCCCCCGCTGCCAGCGCACTTCTGTTAAACATGGCGCTGGTGTAGCAATGAGAAAATGGACAAGCGGCAGAGGCCAAAGGCTGGGAAACAGGCAGTGAGATGATGATTTCCTGGGAGTATTTCTGAGGCAGTGAGGTTGGGGTGGACGGTCACCTGGAACAGTGCACAAAGAAGAGAGGACCACGGTGGCTGAAGAGACAGGATGCAGGGGGTTTGTGGGGTGGCGGGGCGTTCACTTGCTCCCTGTAGGAGTGAGAAGTGAGGATCTTTGTTCGGATTTGTAAAGTTTTTGTTTTTTTTTTTTTTTTTTTTTAATTTCAGAAAATTCTCTTCATCTGAAGACATGGAATCTAAGACATCGGGAGGAGTTCTAGGGAGTTCAGGGTTCCGCCCTCTTGTGAACTTGCATTGCTGGGCCTCTAGCTCTGGGTGTCGAAATCTCCCTGCTGTCCCCGGCAGGAAGGACCAGGCATTCAGAGGCTGTGTTTGCGCTCTCCTGGTGTCTCACTGTGCGGCTTGAATGAGTCACGCGATTGATGAATTAACTGCTGGTGGTAGAGAGGGAGAAACTGAACTTCCTGCTACTGGCTCTTCCTCTAAATCCACCTCTTCCCATCTCCTAATTGAATGATCCTGTCGTTTGGCCCTGCTCCAGGAATGGGTGGTCCTGGCAGTACTGCTGGAATTGAGAGAGAAGATGCAACGTGGAATTTGTGTGTGTGAGTGTGCATGCATGCGTACACAACATAGGTGAGGATGTGCAGTACACGTGCTTACCTACATACCCACGAGTCATCAGTTTGCTCTGCACACATTCAAGGAGAATGTTGCAGAATGTGCCTGCCATGAATTTTTGATCCAGTGTTGGATGCCATTACACCATAATGAATATTGGTGAATATCGCTTTAACTTAGGGATCATTCCAGGGTAAAAATGTCGTCCATCAGAATTTTGGAGAGGAAAGTTCCCGTGGCAATCCATTCGCAGGGATGGAGATGTATGTGCATAAGCAGTGGAAATTGAAAAACTGTGTTAAGTGGTTGGAAAGCCTCCAGCAGGAGATGGGGACCAGCCGCTTGGGCAGCGTCCTCAGAGGATGTTTCTGGGAGAATAAAAGCCTGGTTTCACAGCGTCGGGACAGGGTCTGTGACAACACAGACAAGTGTCTGTGTCTTCTTTTGACCTATCTAGGGCAGCATGGCCAGACTCCTACCTTGCAGAACAGAGACCTCGGGAGTCATGAATGGAGCTGGCCTGGGGCTGACAGCTGTCCTCGCACAAAGTGAATGCAGGACTGCAGAGGGTAATGCTAAGAGGGTGGACGCAGGCTCCAGTGGTCCCCATAAATGTGTGAGCAAAAGTTGTCCCACTGATGAGTCAGGGAAGACTTGTGGCTAAACACATTGCAGGACATCGGACAGACTGGTAGGGGGAAGAATCAATCCCTCAAACAAGCAAGAGCACCCCAGTGGGGAGGAAAAGTGGCTGAGGGGAGCTCAAAGTTGTCATGAGTGAGAAGAGGCAGTGAGGTGACAGCAGGCTCTGGAATGTCCAGGCTACAGGATGCAAGTTCCTGATGAAGAACCTCGCACATGCGGCTGAATGGACTGTGGTGAGCTCAGGTCCTGGGGATGCATGGAAACAGGAACGGTGAACTGCATTCAGAAGGGCTCTTTCGTGCAAGTGACAGGAGTCTAGAATAAAGAATATTCATCAACATCCACAGCCCACACTGTTGTCTTTAGGCTGGGCTGACTCAGAGCTGAGATAAGGGCTTGAGGTTCACCTTTATCCATCTTACAGCTTTGTCCATAGAATGGCTGAGCAGCTCCAGCATCTGCAGCTACCCTTCAGTATCCCGGGGAAGAAGGAGAGCCCCTGACCCAACATTGCCACAGTCTGTTTGCATCCCAATGGCTGCAACTGGGTCACTTATCTTCTAAACTAATCACTGCCAAGTTCCTTGCATCTCTGATCTCCTCTCAATGCCAAGGAGAAATTCTCAAGAACATTAGGTTTGGCAAAGGCAGCGCTACTTTATACTTCAGTGGCCTCTTAGAAACTCATTCTTAAAATATAACTTAGACACACACACAAAACAATAAAGGCAATGGATGTCTCCCATGTCTAAGAAAACTTTTTCCTTTGGGAAGGAAAAAAAAAAAAAAAAAAAAAAAAGCTCTGCTTTTTTTTTTTTTTTTGGTGGGTGATTTTTTTATTTCTATTTTTTATTGTAAACAAATGGGATACATGTTGTTTCTGTTTGTACATGGCGTAAAGGCATACCATTTGTGTAATCATAAATTTACATAGAGTAATGTTGTTTGATTCATTCTGTTATTTTTTCCCTTCCCCCCACCCCTCCCACCCCTCTTTTCCCTCTATACAGTACTTCCTTCCTCCATACTTGCCCCCTTCCCTAACCCTAACTCTAACCCTAACACTAACCCTTCCCTCCCCCCCATTATGTGTCATCCTCCACTTATTAGTGATATCATTCATCCTTTGGTTTTTTGAGATTGGCTTATCTCACTTAGCATGAGATTCTCCAATTTCATCCATTTGCCTGCAAATGCCATAATTTTATCATTCTTTATGGCTGAGTAATATTCCATTGTGTATATATATACCACAGTTTCTTTATCCACTCATCAATTGAAGGGCATCTAGGTTGGTTCCACAGTCTGGCTATTGTGAATTGAGCAGCTATGAACATTGATGTGGCTGTATCTCTGTAGTATGCGGATTTTAAGTCCTTTGGGTATAGGCCAAGGAGTGGGATAGCTGGGTCATATGGAGGGTCCATTCCAAGATTTCTAAGGAATCTCCACACTGCTTTCCAGAGTGGCTGCACTAATTTGCAGCCCCACCAGCAATGTATGAGTGTACCTTTCTCCCCACATCCTCGCCAACACCTGTTGTTGCTCGTATTCTTGATAATCACCATTCTAATTGGGGTGAGATGGAATCTTAGGGTGGTTTTGATTTGCATTTCTCTTATTACTAGAGATGTTGAGCATTTTTCCATATGTTTGTTGATTGCTTGTAGATCTTCTTCTGTGAAGTGTCTATTCATTTCCTTAGCCCATTTGTTGACTGGATTATTTGAATTCTTGGAGTAGAGTTTTTTGAGTTCTTTATAGATTCTGGAGATTAGTGCTCTATCTGAAGTATGATTGGCAAAGATATTCTCCCACTCTGTAGGCTCTTTCTTCGCATTGCTGATAGTTTCCTTTGCTGAGAGAAAGCTTTTTAGTTTGAATCTATCCCAGTGGTTGATTCTAGCTTTTATTTCTTGTGCTATGGGAATCCTGTTAAGGAAGTCTGGTCCTAGACCAACAATGTGAAGATTTGGACCTACTTTTTCTTCTATAATCTGCAGGGTCTCTGGTCTGATTCCAAGGTCCTTAATCCATTTTGAGTTTAGTTTCGTGCATGGTGAGAGATATGTGTTTAGTTTCATTCTGTTGCATATGGATTTCCAATTCTCCCAGCACCATTTGTTGAAGAGGCTATCTTTTCTCCATTGCATATTTTTGGCACCTTTGTCTAGTATGAGAAAATTGTATTTATTTGGGTTTGTGTCCGTGTCCTCTATTCTGTACCATTGATCTACCTGTCTATTTTGGTACCAATACCATGCCGTTTTTGTTACTATTGCTTTGTAGTAGAGTTGAAGATCTGGTATTGCAATACTCCCTGTTTCACTCTTCCTGCTAAGGATTGCATTAGCTATTCTGGGTTTCTTATTCTTCCAGATGAATTTCATAATTGCTTGCTCTATTTCTGTAAGGTACGTCATTGGGATTTTAATTGGAATTGCATTGAATTTGTATAGCACTTTAGGTAGTATGGCCATTTTGACAATATTAATTCTTCCTATCCAAGAACATGGAAGATCTTTCCATCTTCTAAGGTGTTCTTTAATTTCTTTCTTTAGTGTTGTATAGTTCTCATTGTAGAGGTCTTTCACCTCTTTTGTGAGATTGATTCCCAAGTATTTTATTTTTTTCGAGGCTATTTTGAATGGGGTAGTTTTCCTAATTTCTCTTTCTGAAGATTCATCACTTATGTATAAAAATGCGTTGGATTTATGGGCATTAATCTTGTAACCTGCTACTTTACTGAATTCACTTATGAGTTCTAAGAGTTTTCTGGTGGAATTTCCAGGTTCCTCTAAATATATAATGTCATCAGCGAACAGGGATAGTTTGAGTTCTTCTTTTCCAATTCGTATCCCTTTAATTTCTTTGGTTTGTCTAATTGCTCTGGCCAGAGTCTCAAGAACGATGTTGAATAGAAGTGGTGAAAGAGGGCATCCCTGCCTTGTTCCAGTTTTTAGGGGGAATGCTTTCAGTTTTTCACCATTTAGAATGATATTAGACATGGGCTTAGCATAGATGGCCTTTACAATGTTAAGGAATGTTCCCACTATCCCTATTTTTTCTAGTGTTTTGAGCATGAAGGGGTGCTGTATTTTATCAAATGCTTTTTCTGCATCTATTGAAATAATCATGTGATTCTTGACTTTAAGTCTATTAATATGGTGAATTACGTTTATTGATTTCCTGATGTTGAACCAACCTTGCATCCCTGGGATGAAACCCACTTGATCATGGTGCACTATCTTTTTAATATGTTTTTGTATGCGATTTGCTAAAATTTTGTTGAGAATTTTTGCGTCGATGTTCATTAAGGATATTGGTCTGAAATTTTCTTTCCTTAATGAGTCTCTGTCTGGTTTAGGTATCAGTGTGATATTGGCTTCATAGAATGAGTTTGGGAGGGTTCCCTCCTCTTCTATTTTATGGAATACTTTGAGAAGTATTGGAATGAGCTCTTCTTTAAAGGTTTTGTAGAACTTGGCTGAGAACCCATCTGGTCCCGGACTTTTCTTTGTTGGTAGGCTTTTGATGACTTCTTCTATTTCAGTACTTGAAATTGGTCTATTTAAATTGTTTATGTCCTCCTCGTTCAGTTTAGGCAATTCATATGTCTCTAGAAACCTGTTGATGTCTTCGAAATTTTCTATTTTGTTGGAGTATAGATTTTCAAAATAGCTTCTAATTATGTTTTGTATTTCAATCCTGTGTGTTGTGATATTTCCTTGTTCATTCGGAATTTTAGTGATTTGGGTTTTCTCTCGTCTTTGTTAGTGTGGCTAAAGGTTTATCAATTTTGTTTATTTTTTCAAAGAACCAACTATTTATTTTGTCAATTTTTTTGTATTGTTTCTTTTGTTTCAATTTCATTGATTTCCGCTCTGAGTTTAACTATTTCCTGTCTTCTACTACTTTTGGTGCTGTTCTGTTCTTCTTTTTCTAGGGCTTTGAGCTGTAGTGTTAGGTTGTTTATTTGTTGAGTTTTACTTCTTTTATTAAATGCGCTCCATGAAATAAATTTCCCTCTAAGTACTGCTTTCATAGTGTCCCAGAGATTTTGATATGATGTTTCTTTGTTCTCATTTACCTCTAAGAATTTTTTAATTTCCTTCCTAATATCTTCTGTTATCCATTCATCATATAATAGCATATTGTTTAATCTCCAGATGTTGGAATAGTTTCTGTGTTTTACTCTTTCATTTATTTCTAACTTCA
This sequence comes from Sciurus vulgaris, assembly GCF_902686455.1. Classification (NCBI taxonomy): domain Eukaryota; kingdom Metazoa; phylum Chordata; class Mammalia; order Rodentia; family Sciuridae; genus Sciurus; species Sciurus vulgaris. Next base: position 40,736,305 of record NC_136478.1, on the reverse strand, counting down.
ATCCATTATGATCTGATAGAATACATTCTAGTGTCTCTATCTTCTTGTATTTGCTAACATTAGCTTTGTGGCATAATATATGGTCTATTTTAGAGAAGGATCCATGTGCTGCTGAGAAGAAAGTGTATTCGCTCTTGGTTGGATGGTATATTCTATAAATGTCCGTTAAGTCTAAATTATTGATTGTGTTATTGAGATCTATGGTTTCCTTGTTCAATTTTTGTCTGGAAGATCTGTCCAGTGGTGAGAGAGGCGTGTTAAAATCACCTAGTATTATTGTGTTGTGGTCTATTTGGTTTCTGAAATTGAGAAGGATTTGTTTGACATACATAGATGAGCCATTGTTTGGGGCATAGATGTTTATGATTGTTATATCTTGCTGATTTATGCTTCCCTTAAGCAGTATGAAATGACCTTCTTTATCCCTTCTGACTAACTTTGACTTGAAGTCCACATTATCGGAAATGAGGATGGATACTCTAGCTTTTTTGCTGAGTCCATGTGCATGGTATGTTTTTCCCCATCCTTTCATCTTTAATCTATGGGTATCTTTTTCTACGAGGTGAGTCTCTTGCAGGCAACATATTGTTGGATCTTTCTTTTTAATCCAATCTTCCAGTCTATGTCTTTTGATTGATGAATTCAGGCCATTAACATTCAGGGTTATTATAGAGAAATGATTTGGTTTCCCGGTCATTTGGTTCATTTTTAAAATTTTGTTTATTTATTTGTTTGACACATCTTGGTTCCTCCTTTATTTGACAATTCCTTTAGGATAATTCCTCCCTTTGCTGATTTGCTTCTTTGTTTTTCATCTCTTCCTCATGGAATATTTTGCTGAGAATGTTCTGTAATGCTGGTTTTCTTTTGGTAAATTCTTTTAGCTTTTGTTTATCATGGAAAGATTTTATTTCATCGTCAAATTTGAAGGTAAGTTTTGCTGGGTATAAGATTCTTGGTTGGCATCCATTTTCTTTCAGGGCTTGAAAAATGTTGTTCCAGACCCTTCTAGCTTTTAGGGTCTGGATTGAAAAATCTGCTGATATGCGTATTGGTTTCCCCCTGAATGTAATTTGGTTCTTTTCTCTCACAGCCTTTAAAATTCTGTCTTTATTTTGTATGTTAGGTATTTTCATTATAATGTGCCTTGGTGTGGGTCTGTTGTAATTTTGTGTATTTGGAGTCCTATAAGCCTCTTGAACTTGATTTTCCATTTCATTCTTCAGATTTGGGAAACTTTCTGATATTATTTCATTGAATAAATTGTTCATTCCTTTGGCTTGTTTCTCTAGGCCTTCCTCAATCCCATTAATTCTTAAATTTGGCCTTTTCATGATATCCCATAGTTCTTGTAGATTCTGTTCATGATTTCTTACCATCTTCTCTGTTTGTTCAACTTTGTTTTCAAGGTTAAATATTTTGTCTTCAATGTCTGAGGTTCTGTCTTCCAGGTGTTCTATCCTATTGGATATGCTTTCTATGGAGTTCTTAATTTGGTTTATTGTTTCCTTCATGTCAAGGATTTCTGTTTGGTTTTTTTTCAATATCTCTAACTCTTTATTGAAATGCTCTTTTGTTTCCTGTATTTGCTCTTTTAACTGTCGATTGGTGCGATCATTCAATGCTTGCATTTGCTCTTTCATCTCATCGTTTGCTTCTCTGATCATTTTAATTATGTACATTCTGAACTCCTTTTCTGTCATTTCTTCTGCCATGTTGTCATTGGGTTTTATTGATGTAACATCTAGATTTGTTTGTGGCATTTTCTTTCCTTGTTTTCTCATATTATTCAGGTATCAGTGGACCACTGAGATATTGCAGATTTCCTCTATTGACTTACAATGTCCCTGAAGATTTCTATATATATCCCCCCTTAGCCTTCAGTAGGCTGAAGTCTTGGAGGAAGTTGATAATGTGGTGTTCCACAAGGAAGCTGCCTCTCTAGGAGTGGTGGCCTTCAGGTGGGGTATAATCCCTGCTAGTGGGCAGAGGTGCCTCCACTTGTTAACCAATGGTCATCCAAAGGGGACCTAGGCTGCGGGCTGAGGCAAGGCCTGTTTGGGCCTGAGTCTCTGGTTTTACCGTCCTTGTGGGGAAACCTCCCCCAGCAGGGAAGACTCACCCAGTGGGGAGGTCTCGCTGGTCAGTTCCCTCCTAGAGGTTCCCCTCAATTTACAGCTACTGCCTGGGCTGGGCTGCCTTCCTCTGCAAAGTTCCCAGGGGCCCGGCCCTACCTCCTGGGCCTGGGAGCCTCACCCTTCGCAGATGAATCTCCTTAGGCTGCCCCTCCTCAGAGAATCTGCCCGCAGGCCTGGAACCTTCGCTCCGCCCTAAGCCTGTCTCTGTGCGGCTCTTCCACCCAGAAGCCTCCTAGATCCTGGGACCCTGCTCTGCACCTAATCGCCTGGCTGTGCGGCCCCTCCTCTGAGCAGCCACCTGGGGCCCCGAACAATCGCTCTGAGTCCCAGAGACCCGCCACAGGCCTCTTCCTCCAGACAGCCGCCCAGTATTCCGGTGCGGTCACTAGGAGTCCAAGAAACTCACTTCGTGCCTCCTCCTCCCACCAACCACCCGTAGCCCGGGGCAATCAATCACTCCGAGTCGAAGTGACCCTCCCCGTTCCTCCTCCTTCTCCAGATAACCCCCCGAGTGTTCAGGAGCAGTCGCTCTGAGTGGCTCTGAATCCACGTGACCCGCTGCATGGGTCCTCTGGGCAACCGCCCGGAGCTCTGGTGCGGCCACTCAAGACCAAGCGTCCCACCACGCTTCTCCTCCAGGCAGCCCCCCTGTGTTCAGGAGCTGTCACTTTAAGTCCAAACAACTCACCACTCGCCTTCTCCTCTGAGCAGCCACCTGGAGCGCTAATGCAGTCGCTGCGAGTCCACACGACCCACCGCGCTCCTCCTCCTCCTCTTCCTACTCCTCCGGGCAGGCCCCGGGGTTCAGAAGTGGTCTGAGTCCAAACAGCTCGCCACGCAGCCCCTCCTCTGGCAACGGCCTGTAGCTCTGGTGTAGTCACCCGAATCCAAGCGGCAGCGCTCCTCTTCCTCCTCCTCGTCCTCAGGGCAGGCCCCGGGGTTCAGAAGCGTCGTTCTGAGTCCAAACAGCTCGCCGCGCGGCTTCTCCTCTGGCAACCGCCTGCAGCTCTGGTGCAGTCACTCCGAATCCAAGTGGCCACGCTCCTCCTCCTCCTCCTCAGGGCAGGCCCCGGTGTTCTGAGTCCACACAGCTTTCCTCGCCACTCCTCCCCTGGGCAGCCGCCGGAGCCCCAGTGGTGGCTCTGATCCCAGCGCTGTGCCGAGCGGCCTCCTTTACGGCGCTCCCAGTTGTCCGCATTCACTGCTCCAGCGGGGGGAGGGGCGTCTCGCTGGCAGCTCTACTTCACAAAGTTTCCTGCGTTCCGGGACCACTGTCCCATCTGGGACGCCTTCCCAATGGGTGAGAGTCACCCGGCTGCTTTGAGTTGGTCCCAAGTGTCTCAATATCTCCTCTTTTGAATCCTGAGTCCTGGAGCAACATGAAATGAAGCCACCCTCTAGGCCGCCATCTTGAAACCCCCCCCTTGTGGGTGATTTTGGTGATATTTTCTTCAGCACCAAAAGTCAGCAAGGACTTGGTGTGACATGTTATCCGTGCTGTGGGTTCCAAATCTGTTGAGAAAAACAGTGCAGATCATATAGAACAGGACAGAAGTACAACACGTGCTCTTTTAGTATAATCTTTCTTGAGTCTGCCTTCATCCGGGGATTTCTCCATTTCTTCTTCTTTTTTATTTTTTTAAAATCGAATTTCCTTTTATGAGTTACATTTGATCACTAGGGTACAGTTGTCTTATTTTGTGATATTGATGTACAAATAAATGGTATATGTCCATTCTTACAAATTTATTTCATGTGTTTCAAATGTTTAATATGTACTTTTTAAAATTTATTTTTATTGTAAACAAATGGGATACATCTTGTTTCTCTGTACATGAAGTAGAGGCATACTATTGTGTAATCATACATTTACATAGGGTATTAGTTTTTGACTCATTCTGCTTTTTCCCCCTTCCCCCCACCCCTCCCACCCCTCTTTTCCCTCTATACAGTCCCTCCTTCCTCCACTCTTGCCCCCCTCCCACCCCCCATTATGTGTCATCCGCTTATCAGCGAGATCATTCGTCCTTTGTTTTTTTTTGAGATTGGCTTAGCTCACTTAGCATGATATTCTCCAATTTCATCCATTTGCCTGCAAATGCCATAATTTTATTATTCTTTATGACTGAGTAATATTCCACTGTGTGTGTGTATGTTTATATATCTATATCTATCTATCTATCTATATATATATCTCACAGTTTCTTTATCCATTCATCAATTGAGGGGCATCTAGGTGGGTTCCACGATCACCGATCACCATTTTTAAGAAGAGCCTCGGAGGCAAAGCTCATCTGCATCAGCCCCGTTTGGCCCAAGGGGATTGGCATTCCTTCACTTTCTTCTAAGGACACTACTGGGTTCTGAGCACAAAACAAATGGACCCTGTCTTCCTTAGCTTTTATTTTAATGGCTGTGAATCAATAATCCCTTCCATCCAAGTGTGATGAGTTTGATGGGCACTGTCCTTCTTGTGTCAAGGGGACCTAATGTAGTCTGAAAGGGCAGAAGCATTAAACCTGATGCAAGTGAGAGGGAGTTGGCCAGGGACAGAGGAGCGAGGAAGGCTGGTGGCATGCAGCGGGGCTAGGATTCCAGGGAGCTCCCGGGTGTAAGACCCAAGCACAGTGACCGTGGTGTGGAGGGGAGGGAAGCAGAGTGGGGCCGCAGGCTAAAGGTGAGCCATTTAGGTCCTTCTAGTCCCAGGCAAGAGCCCTGTGCTTGATCTCCATAGCAAAGGGAAACCAGGAGAAGGGTTATTTTCTTACACCTATTTTTTTTTGAAGCAGAAAAGTGACTTAATCCGAGGAGTATCTTTAGAAAATATCACGCTGCACCAACAGCTAGAACTGGATTGATGTTTTAAAAGATTCCTCTGGCTACTTGATTGTAGGGGGACAAGAGAAAAGGGAAGGAGACCAGCGGGAGGCTGTCTCCGGTTGAGATGATAGAAGAGGATGCTTGAAAATCGTACAAAGGGACTTGTGTCCAAAATATATAAAGAACCATTATAACTCAATAATAAAAGGTACATAATTCAGTTGAAAATGGGCAAAGGATCAGAACAGGCATTTCTCCAAAGGAATGTGGAAATCACGAAGCACATGAAAGGGTTCTCACCACCATGCACCATTAGCGAAAAGCAAATCGAGACTATGATGAGACGCCACTTTCCAACCCAACCCACCGTCTGTCTGTTCAGGTACCCAAAGGGTGAAGTCCAGGCTCCTTAAAAGATGTTCAGCTATGTGGACCCCACCCCACCTTTTTCAGTTTCATTTTCTCTCCCTCCCCAACACCACCAATCCCTCAGATCTTCAATCGTTTCTTAGGACTCTCGCTTGCTCCCCTTGGACTTGGCTTTGCAAGCCTGTTGTGCAGGCCCAGGCCAGGCATCTTTCTCTCACCCTGATCGGATGCTCTCCTGCATCGGCCCACTGTGCTCTGGGTTGTGGGATTGTTGCCATTTCTTTTCTGCTTTCCACACGAATCAGGGCACTTCTGGGGCACCGTGCCTGGTCTTGGAGCTGTGTTCCTCACAGAAGGCCAGACAGCCGCCAGCCGCCAGTGACCATGGCAGGATATATACATATATATATCCCACAAAATGGCCTGTGACTGTGTGGCACTGTTCTTGCCCTGGTCTCCTCCCTTGTGGCCAGTGAATTGGAACTGTCCTGAAAGCAGGCGAGACCACTCGGATCTGGATGTCAGGACAAGGAGCCACGGATGGCCAAGGCATGGCAGGGGTTAGGCTCTCTGGGGAGAGAGGAACATAAAGCAGAAGAACCATTAAAGGAACAGGGTCTAGTGGGCAAAGGGAGTGACCTCAAAACTTTGGGATTGTCTGTCAGGGAGACAGAGAAGGAGGCCGTGGTGGGGACACTTTACGGCCATCTGTGCATCCACGTGGGATAATCCTTCCTGCCAGAGAGGAGTTTACCTGTTACCTGCATGAGAAGCAGCCAGAACAGCCCAGCTCTCCAGTGTGCCTGCCTTCCCGAGGGGTCCCACTGCGATTCGCCGCTCATTGCACTTCCTCGCACATCCAAGAGTGGCGATGGCGCTGCGCCCTCTCATCCCCCGCTGAGCCCCCCTGCAAATTCTTCCACCACCCCTGCTCGGCATTCCCCGCGAAGAGTAACGGGTCCTCAGCCCCCTCGCTCTGCCTTTCTTACAGCCCTTACCACATCCGGGTGGTGGTTCCAGTTCATTCCTGAATCGGGAGCCCTCGGGGTAACGTCCCATTCCACTCCGCCACCCCCACACTGGCCAGGAGGCAGCAGCACGGGTCTCCTCAGCGTTCTCGTCACACCTCGTATTACTGGATCCCATGTGAACCCCGCAAGGCAGGCCCCGCATGTGCACTGGTGTTGGTCACATAGAGGGGAAACTGAGGCACGCGGTTGCATCCAGCAGAGCAGGGACTTGCTGGTCAGACGCTGGTACTCTTCACATAGAGCACTTTTTGCTGACTTAACTTATTATGTCCCATGGTCCTATCCATAGTACACCTGTAGAAACAAATTGAGCCATTTTGTAGGTGGCCTATAAAATTTTATAGGTTTTTATAGGTGCCCTATATATAGGACCATGGGTTATAATGGGCTAATGTTTTAGAGGTAAAAATATCCTGGTTAGAAAGTGGTCGTGTGCTTCACAGGTGGCGGTGGAAGCTGTGGTTAAAGTCAGGTGAGAGGCAGGTGGTCTAGAGCTACATCTGGAAGTGGAAGGGGGAGATGGTTCAGCTGAGACCCTAGAGAGGGAAGAGGGGACAGTTTGAGAGGGGTCTCCTTCCTAGGTGTAGGAGAGACTGCACGCATTCTCCCCCCCCCACCCCCCACGCCTCTCACACACACACACACACACACACACACACACACACACACACACCTCCCTTTTCTGGAACCCTTGAGTTTGACTGTCACCTGGAATTGTTCTGACCACCTGTCAAGGCCCTTCAGCATCCACTGGCAGACAGCCTCCTTGTAGCTTGTCAATCAAACAGTCAGTGGGAATGTGCTCAGCAGCCCTGAGGACATCCAGGATAGAATCAGAGGCTCTCCATGGGGAAGAGACTTCAGGAGAACATTGTATTCATTCCCTACCCTGCAGGTCAGAGAGTTGACCGTTGGCATACAAGCCATACTTCAAAGAAAGCAATGTTTGAAAACTTTCAGTTTAGAACCCTGTTAAATTAGAGAACTCTTATTCTCAATTGAAATAATAGGACGATACAAACACATTCATTTGAGATGGCCTTGAACAGGAAGTTCCTTTAGTACAGTTTCATAACTATTTTTGTTTCTTTTTTAAAATAAAAGTCTTGTGCATTTTAAGAAACTTTGAGAATGTCCATAAAGATGAAAAGAAAAAATATTTTTGCCTCTCATATCATTGCCTAGAAATAACAATTCAATATTTTTTGCATAATCATTCAGACCTGAGTATGCTAAATATAGATTCATATTTCGTATGGCAAGTACATTTGTACAAGCCACATAATACAGTATATTCATTTCCTTGATGTTAAAACAGCTTGATTTGCACTTAGGTCTTGAAGACACAGGTCATGTACTTTCAGAACCACTCTTCCTCTACTAGTGCCCCAGGAAAACCATTTTTCTCACTGACATTGAGTCCTATGGATCCATTGCCTCCCAACTCAAAGACATCCTGATGGCACTGTTGCAAGTACCGTTGCCTTTGTACTGGTAAAAGAGAAAATGGGCAAAAGCCATCATGGGCGCACCTGATTAAGAAAATAAGGTGATAAGCATCTTTTAAGAAATATATAAATAAGTGATTGATGTGTACACCAAAGAAAACCCTTTGGTAAGACTTTCTTTATCTGAAGAGTTGGCTAACGACTCATATGCTTTAGGGGATGCCAAAAAAAATCTAATGTAAGCTCTGTTGACTTTGATTAAAGTCTTTGGTCTAAAATACCTTGCCAATGAGAGCAACGCAAAGTCTATAGTTGCCTTTCAAAGACCTTACTTGGCAAAGCTGTGCACCAGTGGTCTCTTGAATCTTTAATCTGGGATAGATTTCCAGACTAATATTCGAACTCGAGTACAGAGATATTTCCCACCGTCCATCCAACAAAATGAAGTCAGCTTTGACTGTGCAAAATGTCGATGAATTCTTCAGAGTAAATCAGCCCTGTCAGGGTGATGCAGAACCGTCAGCTCTTTGTGACATAATATAATATGAAATGATATTGAACAACATGCGTTTGGCACTAAATTGTTAGCGGGTTTTAGCTTTGACAGCAGCAAGTTTATTGCTTTAATCCCAAGGTCTTTTAACCCTCTTTGACATAAATTGAGGTTGGCTTTTGTGAAAAAAACTCCACTTTACTCTCTCTTCCTTTACCTAAAACTGCTTTTAACAATTTATGCTAGTACATCAGACACTCATTTTGAGTGACAAAAAGAAAAAGAAAAGAAGATCTATTAGAATAGAAGGGGAAAAAGGCCAACTTAGGCTAAGCAGCTTGTGTCTCTTTTGGTATACACGACACAGCCTCCTTTGGGTGAATATGCATTTTAAGTTATAATAATGTGTAGCTCCTGCAAATAAAAAAAGGTTGGGCAGAAGGCTCAGGCAAGGTGGAGGACAGCCACTGCCAGGGAACAAAGGCTCATAATCGGAAACAGAAGCTGTTTCATTTTGCTTCAATTGAATGTATTTCCATATATGGGCTCATGTCTTCCTCCTCCACCACCTACCCCCCTACAGTTTTAGAGATCAAAGATGACTTCTCTTTTATATAAATAGTTCTGAAATGCTGATTTAGTAAGTATGGCATATAAACAAAGACTCCCCAAATTTTATATCATAATTGTAGCACCAGACGGCCGGATGGGCTATAGTCTCCTGGAATGGGAGAATTGGAGAGGGCGCTGGGGCTTTTCCGAATTCCATCTCCTTCCTAGGGCTGACATTTCTGCTAGGGAGCCCTGCCCACTCTGCTAGGATGCATCTACCTCACAAGGATGCTGTTCCATCTTGCAGCACATTAACTTTAACCTCTAGGTTCCAGTCAGGACCGGCAGATGAATTGAATTTTGCAGGAACCCCATGAGCCTGCAGACAGACCTCTGAACGCACTGACCGTTTTTTTCTGTTTCCCGGATTTAAATTTTTGATTCCCTTTGTTTCAGCCACTATGCTTTTAGGAATTCATAGGAAAGAAGTAGTCAGAGAAAAACACAATAGATGTGTATAGACAGAAGATTGTAGTAATTATAAGTCTTGGCTGCAGCACAGATGGATCAGGGTTTGAATTCCAGCTCTGCTCCTTGCCCAGCGTGTTACAGCTAGTGGGTCACTTAAATTCTCTCAGTTCCTTTTTCTCACCTACAAAACAGAGAAGTTAGCTGTATCTTTTCCCCAGGTGTTTTAGTCAGTTTTTTGTTGCTGTGACCAAAAGATCTGACGAGAACAACTGAAAAGAGGAAAAGCTTATTTTGGCTCACAGTTTCAGAAGTTCAGTTCATGACTGGCTGACTTCATAGCTCTGGGTCCAAGATGGGGCTGAACATCATGGTAGAAGGGTGTGGCAGAGGGAAACAGCTCAGGACATGGTAATCCGGAAACAAAAAGAGCCCCACTCAGCAGGTCCAAAATATGTCCCAAGCCACATCCCATGACCTATTTCCTTTAGCCACATCCTACCTGCCTATAGCTGCCACCCAGTTAATCCATGTTAGTGGATTAAGTCACTGATTAGGTTACAACTCTCATAATCTAATCATTTCACCTCTGAACATTCCTGCATTGTCTCACGCATGAGCTTTTGGGGGAACATCTCATATCTAAACCATAATACTAGGCTTAGGAGGATTAAAAGATAAAGCGTGGAGGATGTGTCTTTAGTACAAAGTCTTTGCAGTTATTACTATATGAGCATCTTTGCAGCATTATTTACAAACATGAAAATCAGATTCAACCTGCACTCCTCCTAAATGACAGTATAGGAATTCCACGCAGCAATTGAAAGTAATCTTGTTCATGTATTTTTTGGATATGGTAGACATGCACATTCAAAACATGTATTGTTGTCCATAGTAATAATATGCTTTGTTAATTGAAAAAAGTATATTCTGAGTCCACAGAATCTCTATTTCATAAACAATTTATAATGTAATGCAAATTTTAAACATTCAAAAGGGTGTGCCCCTCTGGCTATTGAGAATGCTTTATTTATTACTTTTAATATTTTTAATTTTATTTTTAACGTTTTATTTGTTCTAATTAGTTGTACATAACAGTAGGATGCATGATATATTTTGATTTTTAACATATTTTTAAATGTTTATTTTTTTTGTGTTATAGTCAACAAATAGAAATTGTGTACATTTAAGGTATACAACTTGGTATTTTGACAAATGTATCCATTGTGAAATGACTAACAGAGGTGAGGCAGCTAACTCATCCATCACCTCACGATTCAGGTGTGTGTGTGTGTGTGTGTGTGTGTGTGTGTGTATGAACCCTTAATATCTACCCTCATAAATTTCAGTTGTACAATAGAAAAGTGCTACCTATCGTCACCCCATAGTGTGTTATATCTCCAGAACTTATTCATTGTGCCTAACTGAAAGTTTTCACCCTTTGATCAGTGTCTCCCCATTTCTACCAACCGTTTTACCTGGCAACCACTATATTCTCTGCTTCTATGAGTCTATTTTAGATTGCACATGTGAGATCATGCAGCATTTTTCTGTCTGTGCCAGGCTTATTTCACTTAGCATAAACCTGTCCTCCAGGTTTTTCCATGTTGGTGCAAAGACAGGAGTTTCATCTTTTTAAAAAAGGCTCAATAAGATTCTTGTATGTTTGTATGTGTGTGTGTGTGTGTGTGTGTGTGTGTGTGTGTGTGTGTGTGTGTGTCCCTTATTTTATTTGTTCATTTATCTGTCCACAGACTTTTGGGATATTTCCATATCTTGGCTACAGTGACTAATGCTGTAATGGAGTTGGGAGTGCAGGTATCTCTTTGAGATACTGTTTTATTTCCTTTGAGAATTATCTAGAAGCAGGATTGTGGAATCATATGGTAGTTCTATTTTTAATTTTTAAAGGAATCACCATGCTCTTTTCCATGATGAAACCAATGTCCATACCTGCCAGTAGGGTACAAGGTTTCCTGTTCTCTCCATCCTTACTGACAATTATTGTGTTTTGTCTTTTTGATGAGAGCCATTCTAACAGGTGTGAGGTGACATCTCATTGAGGTTAAGTTGAACATCCCTGATGACTGGTGGGGCTGAGCACCTTTTCACATCCCTCTTGGCCATTTGCGTACCCTTTTGAGAAATGTCTATTCAGCTACTTTACACATTTTAAAAATTGGGTTGTGTGTCTTTAATATTGAGTTGTTTGGATTCCTTATACATTTTGGATTTTAACTCTTTACCAGACTGAAGACTCGCAAATATGTCCTCCCATTCCATACGTTTCCTTCTCACTCTGTGGACTGTTTCTTTTGTCATGCAGACGCTTCTTAGTTTGATGCAATACTTGTGTAGCTTTGCTTTGGTTGCCTGTGCTTTTGGTGTCATATCCAAAAAAAATCATTGCTAAGATCGATGTCAAGACACGTTTTCCCTAGAGATTTTGATTTCTGATTTTTTCCCTTTCTCTTGGGTTTAGTGCTATTTTCCATATTTTGTGACTATAGGTATCAAAATTTTTGCATAAGAAAATGGAAAAATGAAGAGGAAAATTGTGCTCCTCGACTAACTTGAACTGAGCATGATGAAAACTCCTTTTCTATGCTGAATGCGAATTGCTAGGTTCTCTATTTTATCAGTGTTCCTCTTGCATGGGCCCAGATGTGCACACGAAAGTCCAGATGTTGTCTCATCCGGGCACAGTTGGGTAAAACCTCCCTTTTCTGTACCACTGAAACCAATCTTACCTGTACCCAGCTAAACACCTCCAGCTGATTCTCCCCAGACCTTGGTTTGGAGGTCATTGCCAAAACTACCTGTGCTATGAATGGGAGACCCTTGCTGCTCCCCTAACTCCTCAAACTTTGGGCTTCTCTCTCCTTTTCACAGTGACCCTCTTTCTCTGCCATTTCAACTTGCATCTCTGGATGGTAGGGTCCATTTGAGGAGGGATGGGGTGCTATCTATCCAGTCATTGCAAAGACAGTGGCTGGTTAGAAGTGCTTTGTGTGTGTGTGTGTGTGTGTGTGTGTGTGTGTGTGTTATGATAAAGACTGTCAGCTCCCTTACCACCACCATTTCTATTTCTAGAGGTTAAGGTCTTGCTAATACATTTCTCTCCCGTTTAAATCTGTTATGCAAAACTAGGCTCAAGCTTCAATTATTTTACAAGTGGTTCAATAGTTTGATAAATTATTCAGGGTTACAGTTCACATTGCTTTAACCAAATAAACTGATCTGGAAATGTGAGATGACGCTAGTCAGACCACCGGTGGGCACATAACTCTCCCTCTGCAGTTGTTTTAAATTTTTTTAAAGAAAATCAAGCCAACAATTCATACATAAATTATAGCCAAGCAGATGTAAGGAAAACTCACCTGTCCACTCTGACTCAAGATGAGGGCTCTAAAATTCGTTACCAGAAGATAAGAAGAGAGGGAGCTTCTATAAAGGGCTGTGGACAGCCAACTTCCTGGCCAGGCTAGGAAAGGTTATTTTCCTTAAGGCTGAGTTACAAGCCCTTATCCCTTTTAGGCTGTTTGTCTGTGTAGGTTAAGTTTATTTCCCCAGGGGAAGGAAGAGACTGAGTGCAGGTGGAAGTCTTCCAGTGTCCAGAGCACAAAGAGCTATTTCCAAGGGAAGCCATAGGGAAGGTCCTGTTGCTTCTCCAGTTTGATGAATACATTAGCCTCATTATTTTCTGGGAACTCTCTGAGAAGGGTTCTGAGGGCATTTCCATCTACCCAAGACTGCTTCTGCTGTCTCCAGGAATGTGCATGAGGGAAGATCTCTCAGAGCCTTAGGGAAGGAGCAAATGCTCTGTCCCTCATTGCTCCAAGCTTTGCCCTATGTCCATACAGTGACCATCCACCTCCATAGTGGAGGCTTCTCCAGTCCTGATATTTGGTGGTTCATTACAGAGTGGTCCTAACATTCTATAAAACGTTCTATAAAACGACCTTTGGTTGCAAAGTCCTCACTTACAGTCTCTGTGCCCAATATCCCTAGGACTCTTGGGAGGTATGATTTCCTCATCTCCCATGAAGCAGCCCATGGAGTATGCTTCTGTCTCCAGGAACTCAAAGTTTATTGGCTGTTAGACTGTAGTAGTTAGTCTGACCTTTAAAATAATAATAAAAAAATCTATCTACAATCTGGTCCCACCTACTATAAAAAGCTCTGAAACCCCTACTCAATATCTCTGGGGAGTCCTATGTGACCTGTTTATCCTCCTACAGAATGATGGACACATCTGGAGTCTGGCTTCTTGTGGCTATTTCTTTACGAAAGCATCAGCATAGGGTGCCATGACACCCATTTTTCTTGACCCTCAAGCTCTCCTGGAAGATTACCAGTCACATGTGGTAAACTTTTACTGAAATGGGGAGAGCAGTAGAAGGACTTTATCTATAGCAGAGCACAGACGTCTAGAAATGCATAAGGAGGATGACAAGGAAATTTTGTGATCTAGACTTATCTCAGTAGATTTCTTAGAAAATATCACAGACTGGAGAGAAATGGTGTATCTCCTTACCAAGCAGATGTGGTTGTGGATATTTGTGGTTTCAAACAGGAGTTATTTTTTTCTCTCCCTCAAACTTAGATAGAAATTACTATGAGTGGTGACATCTTAGGACTGTGGTTGCAAACCAGCTGCCTTGGGCAGTGTCTGGCTCACAGATGTGATTTGCTTGGCTCACAACTTTAAAAAATAGCAATAAGCCAACATTTTTAAAAATCAGTGACTTTTACCTCCAAATTATTAGATTTACACCCTCTCTTTAAAAATCATATTAATTGGCAATATTGAAGGTCTCCATTCCTGCGTGGCAGAGATTAGTCAGTGTGGGTTGGTGCAGCTGCCTCCTCTATATGGAACATTCTGGTCCCCCATAACCCCACCAGCAAAAATCAGTCCTCTTCACCTGCCTGACTTTTGTAGCCTACATTTGCCTCTTCAGTCCTGAAAGACCCTGGGAAGGTTTGGGTGTTGCTTTGAAAATGTGGCCCTAATCATTGAGTTTTCGGGGTAGGAGTCAGGTAACCTTTAGCAGTTTTTAGGTTCATTCATTTCTTTCTGAAAAGAAAAATGAGGCTAATGTCTTCCCAGTCTATTATTATAAAATTTTGCTTAAAAATGTGCAAAAAATGCTTTGAACTCTTTAGAGGTGGCTGATAAAATAAAAGTGATAGTTTTAGACTCTTGGTACTTTAAACTCCATGAAACATCTGTCTCATACGTTCTTGTCTTTTATACTTGAAATTGGATACTGTTTTAACAAAGAAATTTCAGTACCACGGAACTGACAAGTTGAAAGAGTTGACAGTTCTCTCTAATTTGATGCCCAGACACATGTTAACTTTAATTCTTTGGGAGTGGAAGCCAAGTGTTAGATGCAAGTTTGGCATTTTGGGGGGATGTCACCCACTCTTTCAGGCCACTCTGGCTGTTTCTTGCTTTATTGCATTGTTTGCAGAGTGCGTTTAATATTTTGGAACTCCAAGTTGTATACAACATACAGAGACTGTGGGTCAGCAGCGGAGAGGGGAAGGTTGTAGGATGAACTGCCACATCCCCCTGCCCAGAGGAATAACTGTAGATGAATATACATGCTGTGGAGCCGATTCTATCTCAAATACACAAAGTCATCGCAAATACATGTGCGAGCAAATTTGCAAAACCAGTTTTTCATTCATTCACCCACAGAGCAAAATGCACGATCATCCAGTAAGCTCCACAGTAGAACTGTCTGTGGTTGTCACCCAGTGGCCTTTTAGGGACTGCTGGAGCACCATGGGGGTCAGGATGTGGTGTTAAATCATCACTTTCCACACTGGAACCCAGGCAAACCATGCAAAATCTCTCTTTGTGCTCTTTGAAAGCTTGGTAGCTGCTACTCAGGGGTGACAATTATGGGCCTATGACATTTAAAATAGATGTTCCTTCCACTCAATGCTTGTGAGTGGGTTTGGATTTGGGTTGCTTTCCAAGCTTTTGCATGAATCTCCTAAATTCTATGAAGGTGTATATTTAAAGAAACCAAGGATTTCAGCCCCCATCCAAACTGGTGATTTGTTCCTAAACTTGTTTCCTGGAATGTACCACCCTGTTGGCAGAGCCCCTAAGCTGTCAGCAGAAGCACAAGGGCCTCTCTCTACCTCATAGACCCACCTTAGCCACCTCCTTCCAGGTGGTCACTCTGGTGGGATCAGCCAGTGCCAAGCTTCAGGATTTAAGCCATTGTTCAATATCTCATCACTTAGCTTTAGATACCCTAACTTCTACTCCCAGGCTGACTCTGATTTCCCAGAGACTTGCCTGGGAATCACTGAGCAGAACTGCCCTCAATTGAATGCTGGTCATATTATAGTTTCCATTGTGTTTAGGCAGACCTTCCTCTGAATTCCTGACCGGCCCAATTCCCAACCCCGTACATAGGATCCACTCAGACCCACTATCTGCAGCCACTGCATTTCCACCACATTTATTTTTCTTTCCAGCTCCTCATCAGCAGATTTCAGAAGCCAGAAGTAAAGTCCTAAGAGTATTATGAGAACAACAGGCTGGCAAACTTTCCGGTGAACTATATGCAACAATCCATAACCAGCAGACGATAAATTCAGGAAGCCAGGTCAGTACATAATCCCTAACAGTCAGCTCATTACACCATGAGCTTTCTTGGAAGACATTAATAAAAATGCCGTTTCCATCATGGCCAGACTCCCGCTGCTCCAGTTTTCTGGAAGGCATGAGTTGACATGGGGTGCGATCCTCATTCTGCCTCAGTGTCTAATATCTAATCCAAGAAAAGTGACAGAGGAAAAGTTGGGTGGCTTATTCCCTGACTTATGGACTTCTGAGG
The DNA here is from genome assembly GCF_902686455.1 of Sciurus vulgaris. Classification (NCBI taxonomy): domain Eukaryota; kingdom Metazoa; phylum Chordata; class Mammalia; order Rodentia; family Sciuridae; genus Sciurus; species Sciurus vulgaris. The sequence goes on along the minus strand of NC_136478.1, from coordinate 40,720,120 downwards.
CTAATTATTTGTCTTCTAAAAATCAGAAATTTGAGAAAAAGAGACCATAGTTTTCCCCTTATCTGTGGGAGACGCATACCAATACCTCCAATGAATTTCCAAACTTTGAATAGTACTGAATCCTGTGAGCACTCTAATTTTTCTTTATATTCCTGTAACAAAATTTAATTTATAAATTAGGCAAAATAAAATTAACAGCTATAATTAATAATAAAATAGAATTATTGCTGTGTACTATAATAAAACTCATGTGAATATGGTATATTGCTAAAAAAATACCTCGCAATTTCACCTTCTCACTTAAAAGAAGCATATTAAGGCTTCTCTTGGCCTATCTGAATTGCCAGCATCATTATTCTTGTTCTTTGGGTCCATTACTAATTAAGTAAATTAGGGCTACTTGTGCATAAACATTGCCATTCTGTGGCAGTCATTCTGAAAACCAAGAGAGTACTAAGAGACTAACAAGTGGGAGGGAGGGTAGCACATACAGTGTGGATACAATGGACACAGTGCTGATTCACATCCACAATGGGAGAAAGTGGGTTGCTTTAAGGTTTCATAATACTACTCAGAATGCTGCACAATTAAAACTTGTAAATTGCTTATATCTGGAACTTTTCATTTAATAATCTCAGACCATGACAGACTGTAGATAACTAAAACTGTGGATAGTGAAACTGCAGATAAGAGGGGAAACAGTGCACTCTCCAATATGTAGTAAAAGCAAGGCTGGGCCCTCTGCTCTACAGGTCTGCTCCTTCTGAACCCTTGCATAGCACGCAAGCAGCAGAAGACTTACAACCTGGACAGAGGGTTAGATGAGGTATCTTTATCTGAGTCCTCTTTTGGCATGAAACAACCTGAGGAATACAGAGGACAGTGAGAGGAATGGGTTGAGGCATTTCCCTTCACCGTCCCTTCCCTCTTGGTTGTTATTCCTTCACCTGCTGCACAAGGTGGGAAGTAGGGCAAAGGTCCGCCTTCCCTTGGCTTCCATTGATACCCCATAATGTGAAGTGTGCATGTGCCCCTTTTTGTGAGCATCTTTGAGGTGCTGACCATCTTTAAAATGTTGCTGATAAGCCCCATTTGAGCCTTTGGAGACACTTGCCTGACATTTGTTGTGTCCCTCTCTGTTCTATCAGCAGTGCTTTTATTTATTTCTTGTCTTTATTAAAAAACAACAACAACTAGTCTCACTCCTCCATGGCGGGCGTTGCCGCCATTGCTCTGTGAGAGAGGCTGCCTTTGTTTTCTTCATTCATTCACTCTATCTCCATTTCCTATCCTCACAGAAAAATCATTTCAAATCATTTGGGTACATTTAACATATACTTGCATTCTGTGTTCATATGGGTTCTTGCAAAATGTGTATTTGTGATTTATATGCATGAAACTTAATTTTATGTAAATGGTATTGGTTGAGAGGTTGTCATTTTCTTTGAATTTCTTTCACTTGGCACTGATTTTAAGATCCATCCATGTTGGTGTGTGCACATCTAGACTGTTTCTTTCAATCGCTGCATGTGATCCATGGTTTGCATCCACTGTATTTTGTCTGTCCACTCACACTCTCCTGGAGAACCCAGCTCCCTCCAGCTGCTCAACATGTCCATGCTACCATGAACTTCTCAGTGTACATGTCCACTGATGTCTATGTGTGGAAATCTGGGAAATGCATATCCTGTAGCATATGTTAGATTTGACTAAGCTACCTGATTGTTCTCCAAAATTGCTCTTCCAGGGAGGGAATTGCTATATTCCCTCAAGTATAGGATTATAATCTTAGATTCCCATATTCCTTCCAACATTTGATATTATCCAGCTTTCTCATATAATCAATCTTATAAAGTGATATCTTTTATCATTTTCATTTGCATTTCTCTAACTATTAATGATTTTAAGCATCTTTTCAATGTGTTTTCTAGCTTTAGAGTTTTCTCATCTATTCATACTCTTGATTATTTTCCACCGAATTGACATTTTCTCTTTGTTGATATTCAGAAATTTCATACATATTCTACCAGTGGTAATTCCTTATTGTTTTAAATATAGCAAATATATTCTATCATTTAGTAATGTTTATGTTTTTTTGCATGGGAAACTTTTACTTCAATATAATAAGATGATTTATTTTTGATGCCTGTATGGTGTTGGTTTTTAAAATTTTATTCAAAAGGTCATGATCACTGTTAAGAGAGAACAAAAAAATTCAGAGTCATAAGGATTGGGAGAGAAGTGATAGAATGGATATTATCGGCGAATAATATGATCATCTCCCCAAAGAAGCGCGCGCGCGCGCGCACACACACACACACACACACACACACACAACATACAACATACACACTGTTAAAACTGATAATAGAGTTCAGCAAGATTGTTGGATTCAAGATCAACATACAAAAATCAACATCACTTCTCCACCCCAGCAGTAATCACCTTGAAAATAAAACACAAAGATGAGCCATTGGCAATGTATTTCATAAACTTTTTGTGTTTTGTTTACTTAAGGGAATTGGTTTTCTATTGTGGACCATCAGCAGACACCCAACATCTTAGGACAAAGCTGCTATAGAAACTAGCAAGGAGTAGGGACCAGGAAGAGGGTGACCCATCAGATGGAAGGAATTGGAAGCAAAGGGTCTCGGAGGTTGCTGGGTTTGTAGACTCAGCCTTGTGTGGGAAGCTCCTTAAGGTGAGGAGAGATGTCTGCCTGTATTACCTCTGGGTCCCCACACCCTGTATCAGCCACTCATGGGCCATCAGCATTTATCCACAAATGAATGGTGTAGTGTACTTACTAAGATCTGGGTGACCATTCATTCACAGCTTTCAATGCGGTCCCAGGAGAAAGCCTTCTAATGGTAGTGTTGATTTTGAAGATAAGCAGGGTAACAATGTAAAATATTTACCAGCTTCAGGAATAAGATAGAAGAGTGGTTTTGAGGATAAAACTTTCTATCCTAAGGATTCCATTCAAGTTATATATTATGGTAAAATGTAAAATATAAAAATGTAAAAAATGTAAAATCTACCATTTGGGTCATTTTTAGGTATACAGTTCATGGGCATTTCTTGTTGTGCAGCCAACACCACTGGCCGTCTCCAGAACCTTCCATTTTCTCAAATTGAAACTCTGCACCCATTGGACAAAAACTCCTCATTCTTTCCTCCCCGCATTCCCTGAATGGAATGGACCACCATTCCATTCTCTATCTCTATGAATTCAACTCCTCTAGGTGTCTCATGTAAGTAGAACTTTTGTATCTGGCTTATTTCACTTTTCTTCAGGCTTTGTTCATGTTAACAGCATGTGTCAGAGCTGAATGCATTCATTGTGCTACATTTCTGTTTATCCATTCAATCACTGATGGACATTTGGCTTGTCCACCCCCTGCCCATTTAAGGCATACTTACTGCTTGCATACCATCAACTGGATAAGTCATGTGGAGTCAAAGGCAAACCTCATACAGAACCATTGCCCCTGGACTTCTCACATTCCTCTTGTGATTTGTATATCAGAGCAAAGAATTTCAGTGCAACCTGACAGACTTGTGCATGGGACTCCACAGAAGGGAGCTGCTCTCTCTGCCTAGTGCAGAGGTGTCATTGGAACTGGATCTTCTTGCTCATCTGGCAGACAAGGGCCTCTTGGTATTTTAGGCAGAGGGAACAATAAATTCTTGAAGATGACTAGAGACTTTTAAGTAACTGAATATCATGAAAACATAGTTTGTATGTTCACAGGGGCCTGAATGTTGCCTTAAGGAATAAAGTGAATGATCAACCTGGAAAAATAAGTAGGGGACAACACTTGAAGGACCATTTCTTATGATGACAGGAAATTGCTTAAAACTTAACACAAATATATGTATATTCTTAATTTTTCTCCTTGTATAAGAAAAGCAGCTTAAAGTAGGCCAATGCTGATTGGCCTGTTTTTTTTACATGCTGATATATATTGGCACTCTTCCTATATCCATATATAGAAAGTGTCCTCAATATGTGTTTACAGTTTCATGGAGTTTTATTGTATGGATGTACCATAATTTTTTAACCAGTTTCCTTTGGATGGACATTTAGGTTGTCTGCCATTTTTTCTTGTTACAAGCAAAGCTAATGAATAACCTTGAAGAGATATCGTTTCACATGTGTGCAAGTTATAACAAGAGGATAAATTCCCACATGTATAATTGATGGGTCAAAGGGTATATACATATGTAATTTTGATAGATGGTGCTGATTTGCCCTCCACAGGGGTTATACCAATTCATATTCCCACCAGCAATATATGATGTCTGTTTTCATACAGCCTCACTAACAGAGTGTTATCAAACTTCTGGACTTTTGCCAAATCGATAAGTGAAAAATGGAATCACAACACAGCTTTAATTTGGGGAATCTCTAATTAGAGTGAAGTTGAGTGTTTTTCCTTATGTTTTAGCCATTCATAAGTCCTTATCCGTGAATGCTTCCACTTTCAACTTGGTCATTGCCATTTCTCTAAATTTCTAGAAAATCTTTCTTAATCTCATTGTTTTGACTTGTTTAAAAAATCAAGAATGGTGGTTCAATTTTAATAAGCACTTTTTCTTAGTGTTTGAGGCAATCACATGATTTTTTTCCTTCTTAAATATAGTAATAGAATTACCTCTTTATTGGATTTTATATTATTTCACCATTCTTAAATTTCCAAAATAAGAATGTATTTTGTCATTATTTTTGATGATCTAATGCATGTAATTTAATATTTCATACCTGATTTTTGCATTATGTGTATATAATATACTTGCATTCATATACAAGTTAGGCTACAGTTTTGTTGATTTTTATTTTTGTCCAATCTTTACCAGGTTTGGGTATAATATTATATTTGCTTCGGTGAAAGATTCTGGAATTTTTCCTTCTTTGTAGATGTTTCAGACAGTTTAAGCATTACTGAGTCAGATGATTTTGGACCAGATTTGGTTCCTTTATGGTTCTTCTCCCTCCCCTAAAGAAAGAGCTTGCAGAATTTGTTCTGTAATTCCCTGGGTTTCTAGTTTTCAAATTTATTAATTTTTGCTTTTATCTTTATTATATCTTTCTTTCTCAACTTTGTTTAATTTCAAACATATTGTTAATTGTCTGACTCATTTGTTTCATTCTTTATTTTGTTATTGACATAGTGTTTTGAATTTATGACTTTGCTGTATTAGCTGTGCTCATAGTTTCTGTAAAGTGTTTTATGATTTTCTTTTTTTAGAAATTCTTAAATCTGGGGTTGTCTTTCCTCTTTTGCCTAAAGTATGCCTAAGAAGAAGTTTATAAATTTTTTAAAATTTTCTATTATTTACTCCTATTCTTATTATATTGTAACCAGAGAATAAGTCTATACTCTTCCTGCTTTTTTTAAAAAAAAATGGTGTTCCTTTGTGGTCTAGAATGTGGTCAATTCTTCCATAAATGTTTTATGGAAATTAGAAAAAAAAAAAAAAAAAAACCGATCCATTGTCAGGGTGTGTAATCTGTGTGGCTCAGTATGGGTCTATGTCATTAATTCTGTGATTTGAGGCTTCTAGACTGTAATTCTCTGTCCTCTTGGTTGTCCTGGGGTGAGTGTTGAGTTTTCTCCAAAGACGATTGCTTCTGCCTGCCCTTGAGTCACCCACTCCCTCCTCTCTGGGACATTGCTCTTTTGCATTGTTTGACATGTAGAATTGTTGGATCCTCCTCGAGAAAATTTCCATTTAGCATAAGCAGAGCCCTTCTCCTCCTCCTCCTCCTCCTCCTCCTCCTCCTCCTCCTCCTCCTCCTTCTTCTTTTTAATGAATCAAAATGCATTCTGCTGTCATGTATAACTAATTAGAACAAATAATAATAATAAAAAGAAACAAGAGCCCTTCCCTTGTTGTCATGCCTTTGTCCTGAATTCTACCCTCACAGGGCCTCTATTCCCTTTTATTTTCATCTGGCTGACGCTCCTTGAATATGCTTCTTATATTTGACTTTGCCAAACAACTTGGCTTTGGGCATCTCCTAAATGCATCCTGCGGTTGGCTTTGCTTTGCAGCCCAACCTGATGATCTTCCCAAGAGATCCATGTGCACATTTACATTTTCTATGACATGCATTTGGTTTTGGCCTAAAATATCATTGGGTATTACATTTTGCTTATTTGTCCTCTACTGTGTGATCTATTTTATTTCCTTTAGTCCTCCTGATATTTAAGAAGGTTTGCATTTTGTTCTAGCCATAACTTATATAATTATAATTGTTATGGCCTGGATACAAGGCATTCTCTAAAAAGCTCATGGGTAGAATGAATAGATTATGAGAGATGTAGCCCCATCAGTGGATTAATCCATTTGATGGATTAATACCTTGAAAGCACTATTGTAGCAGGTGGTAATTGTAGGCAGGTGGATCATGGCTAGACAAAGTAGGTCACTAGTGGTGTGATCTTTGAGATTATATCTTGTCCCTGGCTCCTTGCTCTTTCACTCTGCTTCCTGGCTGCCATAATCTAAGTTTTCTCTGCTACACCTTCCTGCCATAAAGTTCTGTCTCACTTAGACACAGAGCAATGGAGTTAGTCCACCATGGACTGAGAACTCAGTCCTAAATAAACTTTTCCTCCTCATAGCTTTTTTCCTTCAAAAAGCTGATGAACACAAAAATTATGATACCTTTAGTTCTTATTTCTTTAGACACTATCTTCTTCTTTCCCTACCATGATTAATGATACAATTAACATACTTCCTTTTCCTTTATTTCTCTTCCCTTCTTTTTCATCACCCAATTTTAGTTTTTAATATTATGTTAGTATATTTTTTTAAAAACCAGATTACCTGGCAATATTGAAGTCCATGGTACTTCATGGCAGGGTTTGGGCAATGCTGGGGTAGTGTCTTCCTCTAAATAGACCAGGTATGTTCTGGCTTTCCGTGGCTCCCACCAGATATAAAGCAGCCCTTCTCTTCACCAACCTGACCTTTGCTAGCATGTATCTGCCTCTCCAGGTCTGAAAGATCCCCACACTGCATAAAGTTCAGCCAAGTTCAAAGCTCAAGTCCAGTACAAATGCCCTGGATGAGTTATTGCATTGATGTAAATGGAGAGAGAAAGACAAGGGAGCGACCCTACTAGTTGGTGCAACTATAAGAACTTCCTCGTGAGTTTGATTTGTCCTGTTGAGTTCTATGTGTCTATGGGACACCCAGGTGGAGAAGCCCAATCATCTTCTGCATAAATTTGGAGCTCAGGGGCTGAGTTAATGAATGAAAAGCATAGATAAATATTACTTTAGGGAGAATCTATTATGTTTTCAAAGAGTACACAAATGTTACCTCAGGTCATCCTAACTAGAAAATGGGCTCAGAGAAATGCAGATGGCAGAGCTGATATCTGAAACGAGGTCTCTCTGATAGACAACACTTCCTCTTGTTGCATCTACAGTGCACTCACTATGTTGCTTTGTTGCCTGGTCCTAATTTGAAGGGAAGGCAGAACATTTTGTGGTATCTCCTCAGTGTTTTTGCAAAAACTGAGTCAGCAGGAGCAAGACATTTTCAGTGTCTCCACTGAGAATTTGGGCATCAGTAGACATAACCCAAGTCATTCTCCCAGTTGGGGGCCCTCTGTCTGTGGGTGATGATCCAAGTTCTGGCTACTGATGCACACAGTGTGTCTAAAATGGCTAATACCCATGCATGGCACTGCACCCACATTGGATGCTGGAGTCAACACAGTTACACCGAACACACACCAGTAACTCAGAGATGTGGGTTTTAGACAGTGTGTTCTATTTCTTCCCCTAATTATTAAAAATAAAATTTTCTCACTTCAGCCGGACCCAACAGGAAATGGTAAATGTTAAGGAGAGATCCATCCAATTAAGATGCATTTGTCTTTGAAGTACTGTGTCCCCCTGATGTCCACAGTGACACCAGGTGGACTAGATGGAAATGGACATTATGGAAAAGGCAATGATACATTGATTTTCAGAAATTGTTCTTTGCTGTGCAATGCACTTGTGAGTGTGAGGGAAAATTGGCCACAGGGTAGAACTGGGAAAACCTTCTTAGAGGAGCAAAATGTGAGAAATGTTATAAAAGATAACTTTGCGGTCTATTAATTGTGCTTTCTAATATTTCATTTCCAAGTGAAAGGGGGAATTGCTGATGCAGTGTCCTCTATGTACTTATGGGGATAAGAGATTTACATTACAAGATGTGATTAAATGAGTTAAGGAATTGAAAATGCTGAGAACAGGGTCTGAAACATGGTAAGTTCTAGAGGAGGGTGTACTACTTTTATTGTTACAAACAAAGCAATCACTATTATAACAGATGAAAGGCTAATGTTGAGAGAGACCCTGTAACTTGCTCAGGGTTACACAGGCATTTCAAGAGGATAGTGGGATCCATATTGAGTTCTTGGGACTCCAAGGCCAAATGTTAACCCTTACTATCCTCCCAAAATGTTTACTATGAGACATGAAATGAGATGTAAATCCCCCTGTGATGAAGTTCATTCAAACCAATTTCTAGTTAGTTCCTGAACATGGAACCAATAATGCAGATAGTCTCACTTTGAAATAAAATAAAGGGGGAGGGCATAGGAGCCAAATAAAAATATAATGTGTTGTTAATTCTTTTCAGGTAATGGTGGATCTTGTAGTTTTACGTGTCCATGATTATATAGTTAAGTCAATGTCCACAGTTGGCGCCTGAGACTTAGTGGTGGTTATTGGTCAATTTTAGCTTTGTCGTGGGAAGGAGAGTCTCCAAAGATTCCTGTTTATAGCTTGGCTCTAAAACATTCCTCAAAAGCTCCTGTGTTGAAGGCTTTTCCCAGTGCAGCAGTGTCCAGAGGAGGGACTTTGGGGAAGTTGTTGGATAACCAGGGCTCTGACCTCACCTGGGGATCAATCCACTCACAGCTGAATGACTTACAGGAAGGTGATGGAAATCACAGACAAATCAGGGCATGTTTGGAGGAAGCAGGTCACTCGGAGTGTGCTCTTGGTGGCAATATCTTGTCCTGGGCCCCTTCTTGTCTGTCTCCTTCCTGGTTGCTGTGAGCTTGGTGGCTTTCTTCTAACATACCCTTCTGCCATGATGTTCTGTCTCACCTCAGGTCTAAAGCAATGGAGTCAGCCAACCATGGACAAAGACCTCTGAAACTATGAGCCAAACTAAATCCTCCTCTAAGTTGTTTATCTCAGGTATTTGTCACAGCAATGAAGGCTGACTAATACAGTCTTGGAGACTGTCTTGATCCAGCAACTTAGTAATTTTACTTTGGCATGGGTCCCATGTTATTCTATTTATTATTTATTTATTTATTTATTTTTTTATTGTAAACAAATGGGATACATGTTGTTTCTCTGTTTGTACATGGCGTAAAGGCATACCATTTGTGTATTCATAAATTTACATACAGTAATGTTGTTTGATTCATTCTGTTATTTTTTTCCTTCCCCCACCCCTCCCACCCTTCTTTACCCTCTATACAGTACTTCCTTCCTCCATACTTGCCCCCCTCCCTAACCCTAACTCTAACCCTAACACTAACCCTTCCCTCCCCCCCATTATGTGTCATCCTCCACTTATTAGCGATATCATTTGTCCTTTGGCTTTTTGAGATTGGCTTATCTCACTTAGCATGATATTCTCCAATTTCATCCATTTGCCTGCAAATGCCATAATTTTATCATTCTTTATGGCTGAGTAATATTCCATTGTATATATATACCACAGTTTCTTTATCCACTCATCAATTGAAGGGCATCTAGGTTGGTTCCACCGTCTGGCTATTGTGTCTATTTATTATTATGTAACAAATTATCTAAAAACTCAGTGGCTTAGAGGAATAAAACTCTCTTGCTGTCTCACAATAATTATGTGTTAGGAATTTAGGGAAAAATTAACCAGGTCGTTGTGACTCACAGCCTCTCATGAGGGTACAGTGAAGATAACAGTTCATTTTGTGACCACCTGAAAACTTGACTGAAACTGGAGGATATGCCTCTAAAACAATTTCATTCACATGATAGACTGGTGATAATGATTGGTAGGAGGCTTCAGTTCTTTCCCCTTGGGCTTCCTTACAACATGTCAACTGACTTTTCCCAGAGCAAGAGGATCCAAGAAAGAGAGAGAGAGAAAGCTGGGCACTGTGAAGCACAGCTATAATCCCAAAGACTTGTGAGGCTAAGACAGGAGGATCGCAAGTTTGAGGCCAGCCTCAGCAACTTAGAACTTCAAGCAACTTAGTATGTACCTGTCTCAAAATTAAAAATAAAATAAAAAGAACTGGGGCTATAGCTCAGTGGTGAAGCACCTTGGATTCAATCCCCAGTACCGAAAAAAATAAAGTATATATATTTATATATATATATATATAAAAAATATATAACTTATTATATATATAATTATCATATATATTTATTATATAATTATATATAATTAAAATTAAAGAGGAAGAGATAGACAGGTGGAAACTCAGTTTTATGACTAACGCTGGAGTTGCAGAGCCTGACTTCTCAGTACATTCTGTATTAGAAGCAGATTACTAAGTCCAACCCACTCAAGAGGAGGAGAATTAGGCTGTACCTTTTGAGAGGAGCCTTGTCAAAGCACGGGCACTGCACTTTCAACCTCTTGTGATTCCATCAAGGCTATGGGTTCATGGTGCTTTGTTCATGTTCAGCAAGAAACAGAGTATTCCCGGAGCTTGTCTGATTGGACAACTGAGGTCATGTGCCAACCCATGAACCGAATTTCTACGGCCAGATGGATGAGCTTTGGCCAGAGCCCTGTGCTCCATGATCAGAGCTAGGAACACATCGTATTCCCTTGGAGCACGAGAGCTGCAGCAGGGAGGGAAGGAACCACAAATATAATTCTGGTTCTGCTACGAAGGGAAGGCAGAGTGATCCCTGGATGGCCAGAATCAACCTCTATGCAGGTTCATGCTTGTACATGCAGTGGGGTGGGGTGGAGGGCTTAGCAGAGGTATTGATTAGATGTGAGTCCTGCTGAATAATTTGTCATCTGTCCACCTGACAGTTTCAGATGAACTGGTTAAGGAAGTATGAGGAATGAAATTCCACGAGATGGCTAACTTGGTGCATTTCTTACTTACCAAACTCTTTCGCTTTGGGAAATAGTTTTACTGTTCCTGAAGCTGGACTTGGTGATAAGGAAGACATACAGCTGGGGGCTGAGCAGGCTGGTGACCTGAAAGCAGGTGACCCAAGGAACCAACCCTTCCCTCCCACCAATCCCCCTTTGCCTCCCTGACAGCCCGTCCACTTCCTGTGGAACTTTAGAGTCCTGCAGGAGGGATTTGTGTCTGTTTTATTTACTTTGAATCATAGTCTAAAGCAGTGTCTGGCACAGGGCTGGTTCTCGATAGATGCTTGCTTGATCTTTACTGACATTTACTATTATTGATATTAATAAGAAAGTGAATTTGCTCTTGATGGTTCAATCATTAAGTCTTTCTGTTGTACCATCAGCTTGAAGTCTGAGCAAGGCAAGAGGGGATTTAAGGCAGAGGAAGGAGTGGTTGCTGTCTCAGGGAGCTGTGAAACAGAGCCGCTCAGTGCCCAAGATCAGGAATTGCAAGAAAAATAGTTTGCATTTGCTTAGTTTTTAATGCAGGCCTCCTTAACCTTAGCCAAACTGGGGCCTATCCAGTTTTCCCCAGAGTCTTATATAGCAACAAGGTGTCTTTGGGACAAAGTGGTCCCCCACCTCTGAGGGTCATCTCTCCATCTGATGGGCCATTGCTGAGAGGTTGCTCATTCCTGTTCAAGGTGCCTATAAACATTCTTATTATCTAGTTGGGGCTCAATCCCAGGGATAGCAGAGGACCAGTCCCTACTTGAGAACCTGAACTTTCTCTTTCCTTTCCCTTTTCTCCCCGTCAGACCATCTGTGTGGCCTCTGGGGCAGAACAACTTACACTGGCTCATCATGTTTTCTTCCAATCCATTGCTCATGCCTGGGCTCCATTCTTGTTCAGTCCTCTGCACTTAGATATTTGAGACCTTAGTACCATAAGAGAATGACTTTTTCTGTTTTTTATTAGTGCATCTTTTTCTTGAAACAGTGAGCTTCTGGTGGCCCAAGTGGGAGAGGGATCAAGGGGTAACAAGATAAACAAGAGGAGAAAATCAGTGGTCACAGCACTGAGTGTGGCCATGACTGAGGTGCCAGGTCAGGGCAGGATAAGGACCAGGGAGTTGCTGTCTAATTTGTAGACAGTTTCAGTTTCACAAGATGAAGAGTTCTGGAGTCAGCTGCTCAATAGCATGAATGCACTTACTTCCCACTACTGAGTTGCACACTTAAAAAATGGTTAAGATGGTAAATTTTGTATTGTGTGTGTTTTCCTGTATTACAAATAAAATTTATTCATTGCCACCAGCAGCTGTAGCAGCAAGACCAGCAGCAGCACTTACTTTGACTGCCCACCATGAGCCAGACCTGGTACTGAAAACTCCTCAAGCATCGCTGAATTTACTCTCCTGGCAACCCCATTACATTAAGGAACCGTTTTAGTCCTCACTAGATAGATGAGGAAATCGAAGCTTAGATCTAGAAGCCTACTGTTCCAATGTCTCAAAGCCAAGATTTGAACGCAAGTCGAAACAACTTCGAAACCAGATTTCATTGATTGATAGCAACTTACCTAAATAGTGGGCAATTTCTGTTCCTCTTAAAACTAGGACTGATATCAACAGCTCTTGGGAGGATCCCAGACTCTAACATATCTGCACACAACCACTCCCACCTGACAAAAATCAAACATTTGCCAAGAGGAAGAACCTCCCACCTTGACCTGTTATTCTAATTGTGTTACTTAACAAGGCTTAGACCTCTGATTTAATACAAGGCCAAAGACAATTTTCGTAATTATGAAAGCCAAATATGATGCTTTGGGAAAACTCAGTAGAGAACAGAAGTTTGAGAAAATTAGGTGTCACAAGGAGATGTAAAAGATAAGGACAAGCCGTGCAAATCTTGACGAATCTTGTACCCATTTTGCTTTGTGAGGATCCTTTCCATCTGTTTTAAAGAGACTGCAATGTTTTTATAGATTATATGTTACGACTGTAGTTTATAGAAGAAAGACAGCATGGAACACCCATCCACACACCCACAGGCCAAGAGGAAGACTTGGCCCCGCAATTAAAATATGGGAAAATAAATGAATACTTCTATAATTTAAGTTAACATTAAAAAATAAGATTTTAAAAGGAAAAAAAAATAATCTACTTTAAGGATCATGTCTTGTCCCAGGCTATCTTAAAATATTATTGAATGATATAATCCCCAATCCATAAATACTTTCCTATTGACAAAAAGTGAAAATGAAAAGAAACAAAACAAAAATGGTCATGACTTGGAAATAAAATCGCCCAAGTTCAGACCTGAGCACTTGGAGGAGGGGGTCACCTGGCTGGGCCATTTTTGTAGCTCCATGGAATTGGGACCAGGGCAGGAGGGAGAGTGGGAGTTTTGGAGGCAGGGTGAGGAGATGAACATGGATGAGGCTGAGGGCCTTGGCCCTGGGAGGGCGTTTGGGGTGAAAGGTGAATCGGTGTGGGGGTTACATGAAAGGAGTCTCTGTCTGCTTTTATGGAAACACCTGGCAAAGAAGCAGCTTTGTGTTACATGGGGTCTGCCATCCAGACAGCATGAACCGGACCCAAACTGGCTTTCCCAGTTAGCTAACCCAAGAAAGCAGCCAACCTCAGCAGCTGCCAGCCCCACCCAGCTGCTGTTCTCCCAGAGCAGGGCTGCAGCAGCCTTTCTTGAGTGCCTCCTGTATACTGCGACTACTCCATTGAAGGGCTCAGCCTCCCTTAGTTCCCTAAATGAAATCCTTTCCTCTCAAACCCCTAAGGCAGATGTGTATGTACACAGCTGTTCACGTGTGTGCATGTGTGCACATGCGCTATCTGGGAACATGTTTCCAGAAGGGCTCACGCTTGGTGGTGCTGTCTTTTTTCTCCAGCTTGTGTCCACGAGTCAATAGCACTATTTACTGAAATAGCGGCTCAATCATAAAGGATTCTAGAATACAGAGTTTGGTGAAGCCCCCACTCCTGCCCTTGAACCTCCAGACTTGACTTTTCACTACAGAATCTCTGTAAGCCTCACCTGTTAGTTTCCCTCCTTAGGGGAAACAGTCCTTTGATCTAAAATGATTGTTGATGATCGGCTTACAGCGCTGATGGAGACCAGGGGGACCCAGCCTATCATTCCCAGTGGGGTGGTGGGGGAGGGGAGGCTGCTAGAGACTTGCACTGTCAAAGACACCAAAACGAGAGTTCCCCTCCTCTAGAGGATGCTGCTGGAGAGCCTCGGGGGGTGAGCACACAGGAAGCTTGATGCCATTCAACAGGGTCTGGAACTCTTCTAACGGAAACTGGATTTTCTTATCTTCTCTTCCGTAGAGAGTTCCTGATGAGTAGTTCAGAGCTCGGAGGAATTAGCTATATATCACTTTAAATGTTTATTTTATGTCCAGCTTATTCTAACATTTTTATTCATCTTAATGAGAAGTAATTGGGCTTCCTATTGCAGTGTTTCATTTAAAAAGGGGGAATATTAATAAGGAAGGAAAGCATGCTAAAATCCATAACTATCTCCCAGGCTTTTACCATGCTTCTATCTATCCCAGAAGTCCCTGTTTTAGATTGAAAATAGTATTCAGTGCATTTGAGCCACATCCTTCCTGAGGCTGGTGATGCTTTTATTGTATGTCATTATGTCTTCTGGGAATCCTGACATTAAAACATATCCTTGGTTCTCACTTAAGCCAATTTTATAGGGCAGGGAAAGAAAAGACAACATTTTGCAATGAAAGCACCTTCTCCCATCTGGCAAGATGGCTTTCTGGACTCTATTGTGGCTCATTGTCTAAAAATAGGATGAAGACAAATTGTTATCATTTGCGAAAGCCCATGACAATAATGATAAATGAACAAATTTTTTTGCCCTCTGAAGTCATTGCTTAAGGCTTTCTCTGGGATCAACAATGTTAAACTGGTAAACTTGCCTCATCTGCATCCACAGAAGGTTTACAAATGGCTTTGTAAACAATTTTAGCCAGAGCGTTAATCTCTCCTACAGAACTAGGGCTTCGAGATATATGATTGATTTGCAATTTAAAATGACACGGAAACCCCTGAAACAGATATGAAAGAAACTTTCAGTGAATAATGTTTTAGTTGACAAGAAAAGATAAGGCACATCTTTCATCTGATAGTGGGCTGTTTTTGATAAATATTGTTCATAATGGAGAATTTTGGAATCATTAATGTGTGGATAGAACATTACTACTTTTTGACTGGAACTTCAGAAACTGGTTTCTTTGGGCAGGAGTTGTGCTGTATGGAAAAAAAAAAAAAAAAACTTGAGGGAGATGTCTGAAAAACATCCATACAATTATGCTATCATTTGACCTGAGTCCAACGTGTAAATGGCAAGAGTGAATTCCAAAAGCAGGATCTGCCTTTGGGATTGAATTTCAGCACCACAAAGCTCTCCACTCCCCCAAACCAGGACAGGACAAGTTGGGTGGTGGTGTGGATCAAATCAAAAGGGGCAGGCAATGAAAGTAAGTATTGAATTTCCTTCATCCAGGGGGTGCTCTGTTGCAGCAGTCAGCTCCCCGTGCTGTGTAGTGGTGCCCACCTCAAGGACTGGACCCTGGGGCTGTCCTGCTGGCCAGCACACCCGGGTCGTCAGTCCTGCCCAGGGTCAGACTTCTTTCCCCAGATCTTTGTCTTCCTCCTGACTGCATTACCTCTTCCCGCTGTGCCTTCTACTTCACTACAATGATACCTCCTTAGACTGATTGTAGTGTTGTCATGGCTTATATTCTGGAGCTCGGCAGGTCCAGTGTTAGTGTCCCAAGGCACGTTGCATGACAGCATGGTCCTGGTCCCCACAACAATGCTACCCAACTGCTCAGTCAGTGGCCTCCCTCTCCCTACCCTATGAACAAAGCACCTCTCTGTCACTCTCAGTCAAGGGACTCCCTGCTTCAGCGTCTATGATTGGCAGCTGGCCCTGCTGCTTCCAACAGTGCCAGGCAATGGCTTAGTTTTTCAGAGTGCTGTGCTTGTCAGTGTTTGGGAACATGATACTAGTAAAATTGTAAAATCATGGCCCAAAAGGTACCAGATAGCAATCCAACTATATACTCCAATCTTCTCCTGGCTGACAGAGATGTCCAGATACAAGCCCTGCGGTGTACATCAGAGGAACATGCTTAACATCATTAAAATAATTCCATTGACTTTAGTTTTATTTAACATCCTGTTAGTGGTCAGACAGACAGGATACCTATTGTGTGCCAGGAGCTGTTATAGGTGTTGAAAATATAGAGGTAAAGCAAACAGATGCAGGCCCTTGTTCCCACAGAGCTGACTTTATGTCAATAGTCACCTTGTTGAGAAATAAAAACCAGAAACTCATTGTAGTGCATTTATTGAAAACCTTGGACTATCTGTGCTCTGCATATCCCTTTTGTTCTGCTTCAAAACCTTCCATGGCTCCCTTGGCCTTGCAAAGTAAATTCAAAACATTTTCCTCTTCTTTTTATGATCATAGGTAATAGTGGGATTCATTATGACATATTTGTATATGCACATAACATAATTTGACCAATTTTATTCCCTGGTGCCCTCCCTTACTCTTCCCTCCTCCCACCCCCTGAACCCCTTCCTCAACTCTACTGGTTTCCTGAGCTCCCTTTTTAAAAGTATTTTTCTCTCTAGCTTCCACATGAGAGAGGACATATGACCTTGACTTCCTGCATTTGTCATATTCTGCTCAACATGATGATCTTCACCTCCATCTAGTTTGTTGCAAATGACATGATTTCGTTCTTCTTTCTGGCTGACTAAAACGCCATTGTCACATTTTCCCTATCCAGTTATCCATTGATAGACACCTAGGCTGGTTCCATAGCTTGGCTTTTGTGCATTGTGCTGCTATAAACATGGGTATGCATATATCACTGTAACATGCTGACTTTATTTTTTTTTTTTTGAAAAAGAACTGAGGAATGGTACAGCTGGGTCATAAGGCAGTTTCATTCCTACTCTTTTGAGGAACCTCTGCCCTGCTCTTCCTAGTAGTTTCTAATCCCACCAGCAGTGTCTAAGTGTCCCTTTTCCCCACATCCTCCTTGGCACTTGTTGTTACTTATATTTTTGATGACCATCATTCTAACTGGAGTGAGATTTTAATAAAATGTTGTTTTCCTACTTGGATTCTGTCAATCCTCTTCATCTTATATTCAATATTCAGAAGATGTCATTACTGTTGGAGCCCAGGTTGCCCCAGAACTGAATTACACACCTCTTACTAAAGTTTCCCTGACCCCAACATTAGTGCCTGCTGGTTTTGGGGTAATTCTCTCCCCTCCCAGCCATAGGACAGCAACAGGGACTCAACCATCCTCCTCCGAAGATGTCAGTCTGACATCAAGTCCATCAAAGAACCCTTTGACTGGCTATGACCTGGTCACCCTTCCCACAACCTGATAATCAGAAGCCTGAGTGGCACAACCCTTATTTGACCAGTTTCTATGTGATCCTGGAAGATCCTTATCTCATGGGTCTACCCCCGACCCAAGGTGGCTTTGTCAAGTATGCTACCCAGGGCAATATGGGCAGTTTGTGAGCTTGGAGACAAAACACTGGCCCCAATTGGTTCGGAATGTCATGTGCTCATTTGCTGACGTTTTTGCAGGGGAGGGCTGATGGCAGCAGTGGTAGCTTCCCCCAGAAGATGTAGCCTGGACATTACTGGCCCAGCATGCCCCCCTGTGACCCTCAAGGACACTGAAGTGACAGAGCTCAGTGTGGATGGATCCATCCCTCAGAGGAAAACCCAAGTGTCCTTGGCAGCTGTGTCTTTGCCTGGCCAGTCAGTGTTCACCAGTGGTAGCAATAAAGGTTAGAGAACTGCCTGAACGTTGTCTGGTCTTATTGACCTGCTCTCAACTATGGACAGGCAGAGCTGTTCCTGGGACCAGCGTAGGTGCATATTCTCATTTCAGAAGTGAGAAAGGACATCTGATGCACTAAAAGCCCAGCTCCTTCTTACTAGCCCTTTTAAATAATAAGCAACAGCTCCCCCACCCCCACTTTAGCACTAAGTGCATGCTGTATAAATTGCTTTGATAACCATATTCATCCCCTACCTTATGTTTTCAAGTATTCCAACTTGCTTTAGTTTTATTAATGTATTTCTTTTATCTTTCATCTGAATAGTGTTCTCTATGTAAAGTGACCAAATGTGATTAATGATGAATAGATTAAGATAGGACAGGGTGTTTGAAAAATGACTTAAGGACCGCATGTAAGTCACTGGCTAGAGTCCCAAAATGCAAATTCTGGTTAAGTTAATGACTGGAAAATCATGATAGCCCAACTCCATGAGCTTTTGCATTATTTAAAATTACTTTATAAACAATAAATAATTAGCATTTTATGTTAGAATGAGTTAATTATTTCTTAATGACTTCTATAGGCGTTACCATCCTGGAATCAAAAATGTCAGCCTAATTGACATGTAGGGCCCCTTCAAATGCCCCTCCATCTACACTCTAAGTTACCGCTCCACTTTGCAAATCGGGCGGGAGTGTTCATGTCCCATTAGAGGTCGGCACTTTATTAAAACGTCTGGAATAATCTAGTTTGCAAGAGGCTTCTTTCCCTGAGAAGAGTGTGTGCATTCTCCTGGATGGGGATGGAAGAAGGGAAATTGTTTTTATGCCTGCACCCGCCTTCCCCTGACAAACGAGTCTTATCATCTGAGAGGCTCTGTGCTCTCACTCACCCTCTCAGGAGCTGGGAAGCTTTATGAAAAATAAATTAATAATGCATACTAAATTACATCTGCAAGAGACATTTAGGTGTATATTGCAGTCCTCAAAGATGATTAGATTTACATTTTGTTCAAGGGGACTTGTCGCCCCGTCTCCCCGGCGCGTCTTGAACCTTAGGTCTGCTGGCCGGGCGCCTGTGCAGTGCTGGCTGCCCTGCGTGGTCTCCTCAGCCCTAAGGACCAGGCTACAGGCTGCCAAGTGCAGCATTGAGGCCAGTTCCCCGGGGGACCTGACTTGAGGGAACCCAACTAGAACACCTGATGAGGAAGAAGCCCGAGGCATCCGCAGCGCAGAGGGACATCAATGTCATCAAGAAAGAGCCCCCCTGGTCCACTGGCCTGCGCTGTAATGTAGAATCCCAAAGCATCGTCGCCCCCGATACTTAGCACGGAGGGGGAAATGCCACTCTTCCAAGTTGTTTTCTTGTTTTGTTTTGTTAAACCACAAAGAAGGGAGAAATATAGTAGCATCGATTGTTAAATCCTTGCGCCTGTTCCACTGTGTCCGCACACGAAACGCGCTGCTTTTGTAGCGGAAGGAGAGTCGGTATTTATCAGGGTTCAGAGCCAGTTCAGCCACACACTTGACAAATTATTTGTGGAATTGTTGTATTCATAGTCACTTAAATAAGAATCTGTCAACACGAAGGCTGAGCTTTGTTGCAGCGGGTCCCCTGGTTTTTCCTGCATACCCAGAGAATGATGGATTGGAAGTAATGCAAATTCACTACCATTTTATATTCTGGTGCCTTCCTCAGAGACAGGGAACATAGCTCAGGATCATCTTGTAAAAGGCCGTAACTGTAAAGGCCTGCTCCTGTGTTGGAAGTCTTGCCTTTTCTTCTTCCTTCTTCTCGCCCCCCGCCCCCCTTAAATGGAACTTTAGAACCGGGAAATTGAATTCAAATATTTTCCTCACGTCCCATTGTGGAAAGCGCCCTTCATAGCAGGGCCACATGCTGGCGTTTAAAGCTAACTCACGCACATGCTCAGCAGCGCTCTGTGGTTGAAACCAATTGATGAAGATAATTATTTGGTTTAATGGCAACTTAAAAGTTAATACCCCTTAGCAGGATGTTAAGTCTTAACTCTTGAAGAGGAAGTGTAAAAAACAAGGGCCAGCGAGGTCAGCCAGGGCAGTGAGGTGGGGTTTGGTTGGTTCCCTGTGTCCTCTGAGGCTCCTTTTGCTTGGATAGCTGGGGTTTTCTTCCCCTTCTGCATGGAAGGCTGAGCTTGGCTCTCATTTCCCTGTTGTGGTGTGGGGAGAGTGGTCTTCCCAGACCTGCCTTCTCAAGATTATAAGACTTGAAGAAACTTCATTGACTTCTGGGGTTCCTGGGTTTGGGGTGGCTGTTTTTTGCCTGGTAGGAGACTCCCAGTCTGCCCAGGACTGGAGTAGAGTCTATGAGCTGTACCTCTGTTTCCTGGATACATTTACCCTTCTCATATGTAGCAGGACACTGGGAACAGATTTGGATCAGAGAGCTCTCCTGGGAATGAGGTTTCTTCAGACAAGCCATAGGAGAGTTCTGAAGAAAGCAGCCTGGAAGTTCAGCCTCAGCTCTGATAGGAATTCCATGTGAACTTGAAGATGACCTTCAACTTCTTTGAACCTCAGAAGAATCCAGAAGAATCAGGAATTAACCCAACCACTTTTAGAGGCTTTATTAATCCATTTTCTGTTGCTATAACAAACTACCTAAGATTGTATTTTATAAAGAAAAAGGTTTGTTTAACTCACAGTTCTGGAGAGTCTAGAGCATGATACCAGCATATGCTCAACTCTTGAGGGAGCCTTTTGGTTACATCACAACATGGTGGATGGCATAAAGGTGGGAGTTAGTGCAGCAGAGATCACATGGTAAGACAGGAAGTCAAAGGGATTCAGGGGCCAGACTTTTTGTTATTGTTATTTTGTTTTTATAACAACCCACTCTCATGCGAACTAACCAGGGTCCTGTGAGTGAGAACTACATTAACTCCTTCTGATTGCAGTGGCCCAATGATCTATCCACCTTCCACTTGGTCTTACCTCCCACGTCACCACAATGGGGACTAAACTTCCAGCACAGGAACCTTTGAAGCCACACTCAAACCATATCCAAACTGTTAGTCAGTTTTTCATCAGCGTGGGGGGGGGGGGGGGATGGCTTTACAAAGCAAAATGTATATTTGGTTCATGGTTCCAGAAGTTTCAGTTCATGGTCACTTGACTCTTTGCTTTGGGCCTGTGGTGGCTCAGTACATCATGGCAGGCACACGTGGCAAAAGAAGATTATTCGCTTTCTGACAACCAAGAAACAGAGATAGATGAGGAGTCCAGGTCCCAACATCCCCTTTAAGGACACATCCCCCATGATCTAACTTCTTCCACTAGGGTCCACGGCCTAAAAGTACCACCACCTCTCAAAAGCACCAAACTGTGGATCAAGCCTTATTAAAGGGCCTTTGGGAGACTCCAGATCCAAACTACAGCACAAACCATAGCAGGGGCCTTTGGAAATATATATTCTCCCTTGATACCGGAGTAACTCAGGAGTAGCAACTAGAGACCATCCCCTACAAATAAGGCCCAGAAATGAATATGAATCTCTTTCCCTGCTATTTCCCATCCATTAGAAGCTTTGCAAAGGGACCTTACTGCCTGAAGACATATTCTTTTAAGCCCCAGTGATTCGCATGGCAGAATAGTATGACTGTGGCCCCCATTTCTAAAAACTGCTGGAGAGCAGTGAGGAAAAAAAGAGAGAAACCCAATGTAAAAATAAAATCCCACGTTATATAACACGTCCCCTCAATACCACTGAAAAATATATATAATATTTTGAAATCACTGACTAATTATTTCTAATCATTCCATAATAATTTATGGAGACACTTGCTCCTTTGGATGTGTTCCTGTTTTGATCTAAATGTATTCCCGAACACGCTGTCAAACCTCCCGGTTTGGCAACTGATTTGGTTTTGCTGAATTTCCTTCGTGTGTCCAGATCTCTTGCCAATGAGGCTGTGGAACATATTTTGACAGCTTTGTCGCTAAGTTTGTTGCTACTTGTGTCTGGAACGGGTATCAAATTTCAGAGATTAATCTGTTTGTTTCCTCCCTGTTCACGCTGTTTGGAGAATGTCATTGGTTTGCTGGAGCTGCTCCCGTCCATGAGGAGGGGTCATCTTTGCCCTACCTGTCAGTCAGCTGGGGGTGACCAGTTGCACAGGGGCACCTCAGATACACCTGTGCTTGGAAGTCCAATGTCAGCAGACAGGAGCCAAATGTGACCATTCTGAACCAGTACGTCCATGGGAAGCCACAAGCTGGAATTTCACCTGAATGCTGACACTGAACTGGGTGTGGCTGCCCCCCAAACCATTTTTATTCAGATACTACACTTTACATGAAGGTCTGGTGTGTTAGAAACTTCCAGGCAGAATGGAGGATTGTGTTTTCAGTTCTTTTTCTGCATTTCATCCTAGTCGTAACTGGGTACTACTACTGTTCTTTGATGAGGCATCTCAGAACCTTCTAGAAGAATGGCTCTAGAAGTCTGGTTCCTTGCCCAGCAACATAAACATCACCTGGAAATTAAAAATGCAAATTTGCAGACTCCCCATCTCTTGTCCCTTTAATGAATCTACTGGATCAGAAATTCTGGGGCTCTGGGGTCCAGCACTTTGTGCTTTTAATAAACCTAATAGGTGATTCTGATACAGACCAAGGTTTGAAATCACTCCTCTGTGTTGTCAGTGTCTCGTCAAGTGTCATGGATTTTTTTTTTTTATCTTGGATTCCTGCAGCCCACTTAAATTGTGTGCTATCTTTGTTCGCTAATAACTTTACTGAATCAACTCATTAAAACAAAGAGGTGTTGATGCAGGCACTGACATTTATGGGTAAGTCACTATGCTGGCCGATGAGGAGCCAGAAGGAAACAAAATGCCCGTCGTACCTCAAGGAACTGACAGTTTAATGGAGCAGAGAACAAAAGCACCTAGCCATGGCTGTCCTGTAGGACAAGGGCGCGGTGGAGCAGGATGCCGAAATGGGTGCCCCCACGAGGCATGCAGGAGGGGGCGAGGGGCGAGGAGCAGCCAGGTAGAGAGCTTCGGATCTGCTGAAGCAGAGCAAACAGGAGTCCAGGGCAGAGAGACCAGCTTGGGCAGTGGCCTGAAGCGAGAAACAGCATGGGGCAGCACTCAGGAATCCAGAAGTCATTCAGTGTGGCTGATGGAAGAGGAAAGAGACGAGAACATGGAGAGGGAGAGAAGAGCTTATGGGTTGGGAACCACTGAAGATTTTAAGCAGGGGTGACAAAAACAGATTCATGCCTGAGGATCTATGTGGTGGCTACAGCATGCAGAATGGCTTGGAAGGAGCCCAGTTGGGGGCAAGGAGAGACACAAGGACTTGCTCTCCTCTATTCGTTTAATTGGCAAATATGCACTAAACTCAGACAATACAGTACAACCCGAGAATTTAAGGAACCAGACTGAGTTCAGAGGCAGCAGGCCTGGTTTCTAGTGCTGGCTCTGGGGCCTTTTAGCTGTGGGACCTTGGGCAAAATTTCTCCAAACCCCATTCCCTTCATGTGTAAATGATGATAATTAACCATAGAGAAGTGTTATGTGAGATTATGTTCATAAGACATTTATCACAAGTGCTAGCACATACGTGTCCAAGGCCAGGAACGTTCTATTATTGCTATGTTATTAGTATTATTATATATTGGGGATTTTGTTGAGTGCTGAGGTTGCAGTGGTGAATAAGACAGATGTGGTCACATGTGTCTGTGGCACTTGTGAGTGAATAATGATGGCTTGGACTGTGTGCATGGCACACGATGGGGAGAAGAAGGCCAACTCAGTGAATATTCAGGGCATCATGGAGGATGGGCCCAGGGGTGGGATAGGAGTTGTGGGCAGGAGGGAGGTGGAGGGAGTGTCTCCCAGGTTTGCAGTTTGAGTCAATATGATTGGATTCTTCTCTGAAAAGCGGGATTGGAGAAGAAGAAGTTTGCAGGTAATAAGTGATGAACTGTCCTTTGTATCTGTTCTTGTGAAACCTGCAGGTGGAAGGGCCTCTTGGAAGTCAGATTTTCAGTATTGGGACACCCTTCAATGATCCGGACTCCTTGGTACATGTGTCCAAGCCTCAGCAGCATTCAAGGCCCATGCAAAGAAGTTGGCATGCTTCCCTGCTTCTCCTGGGACTGTCCATCTGAGTGACACTTGCCTTGCCTTGAGACTTTATCTTACTCTTCCTTACTTACATTTTTGTTGTGTGTCAAGCTCTTTTCTGTCACCTGTGGTTGTTTTCTTGCTGATATTACTATTTGTGGATCACCCACTGAGATGATACCTACTCCTTCCAAGAACTTTGGAACCCCAGAAGCACAGGAGAAAAATCCTTGAGGTACAGTTGAACTTCTCTATGGTTTTCCAGACAATAGCGGACATTCTCAAACCCCCAGTGATGGAAAATTCATAATGTCTACCTAAACAATAGGTTCCATCTCTGAGCAAGTCTTTCCTTCTTCACTTTGAACACAAATCTATCCCCCAATATCTTCCATCAAATACCCATTTTTGCCTGCCCGAATCAATAGGACAAGCCTGATGCCCCTGTGACGTTTTGTCTAATATGGAGCGGGAGGATTAGGGAACTGAAGGAATGGAGGAGCAGAGAGAGCACCAAACATGTGAGAGAGGAAGGGGGCTCCATCTTACCCATTTTTTAAGGTCTTTCTAGTGCCTCAGCTCTTTCAGGGATCTTCTTTCATTGTTCCAACTTTCTCCAATCACCCCTCCTCTGAGCTACTTTATCATCATATTAAAGCGTTTTGTACTTCATTCATTGCCAGTTGTCTCAGTCCATTTTACTCTTGCTATAACAGAACACCCAAGACTGGGTAATTTATAAGGTAAAGAGGTTTATTTTGACTCATGGTGCTGGAGTTTCAAGAACATGGAGCTGGCATCTGCTTGGCTTCTGGTGAGGGCCTCCTATACCAGCTCATGGTGGAAAAATGTAAGGTAGACGTAGGCACGTGCAAAGAGACAAATGCACAGGATGTACTTGACTTATAACAACCCACTCTCATAGTAGCTGGTCATTCCCTGAGAGACCAAACACTCATTCACTCCCAGAAGACAGCATTAATCCCTTCACTAGGGCTCTGCCTCCATGTCCCAATACCTTTCAAAGATCCCACCACTTGTCATTATCCCTATATTGGTAATTGAATTTCAACATGAGTTTTGGTATGGACAAATCACATTCAAACAATAGCACCAATATTAACACTTATCTCTCTAAATAGAATGTAAGTTCCTGAAGGACAGGTATAATGTATCATATATATTTTCTATCTGTCATTGTGCCTGTGCATTCTATTGAATGATCAATAAATGTTTGTTGATGGATTGTCATTTTTCTCGTCCAGGAACACTGGGGCAAGATGGCATTGGTTTGAAAGGCATTATTCATAAATTGCACTTAGGCATTTCTTCCCAAGGGGATGGTGATAACAAGACTCTCCTCAAAGGTGGCACTAAGGATAAATAAGATAGGTGGTCATTGCCTGGCATGCTTTATACTGATTGGCAGCTATAATGAGGAGGAACTCAGGAACAAGTGCCCTTATGTATAACAAGCCAGAGGTACTCATGTTTGGATAATCTTCCATTGATTGCCCAGATTAGCCATTGCTCCAGAGATTTCTGGAGAGATGTATAGTCCCCAAAGAACATGGAGGTCTGAGAAAAGAATTCTTTACTGAGAGGGTTAAGGAACTAACAGGGATGACTGAGAAGGTAGCTGTAGGCTCCAAGTCCAAAACCACTTGCTGAATACCTATTACATTCCAGGGCCTCCTCTTGGCACTGTTGGTCTGGTTGAAATGAGTTCGAAGAAGGTGCAGCTGGTCAAAATAAACTATCCTTGTGTCTCTTCTTGTCAGGGCACTGATCTTAGTGGAAAGGTTGGGGAACCAGGAGCCCAGATGGTCCTTCTTCCTCTTGAAGACACTCATAGCTCACAGCCTGGTGAGTAGGACCCTGGAGAATGGGACACAGAAAGGGTGTGTTTGACAGAGGGTGGAGGAGGTTCTGGAGGACAAAATGCTCAACATCTTAGAGGGGGGAACCAGAGAAGAAGGGTGAGAGCCTCCAGCACAGAAAAGAAGCCAGTGGGATGGTCTGAACATTTCTGGTGTCATCCAGAGTGGCTGCAGGTTTGCCACATCACTAGCAGAGCATCCTCAAATATAGCTAAGGTCAGAGTGCATGGTTACCTGGAGTCAGCCCAGGACCTATAAAAGATGGAAGCCCTTGAGAACTCAAAGACCATCTTCTCCAAGAGTCTTAGACCTTCAGGGCAGGCAGGTGACAGAAAGCAATGAAGGGGGGAGAATGTCAGACAATAGGGAGTAGGAAACACCCACCCATCCAAGGAGTGCAGGCTTGGCTCAGATCCATATATCAAGGGGTCCAATGGAGCCAGATATTCTGAGTCTCTACAAGGAAGGAAACCAGAGCTTCATATGCAGTCTCCATGTTTTTAAAGGTTATTGATAATTCATATACCATTTTTTAATCTTGGTGGACCAACTAGAACATATTCATGGATATAGCAATCATGCTGTTGGGTTGTGATATCTGAGACCCTTGAGAAGTAGACAGTCCATGGATATCTTTTTTTGTGGGAAGACAGTAGGACCCAGGGCTCCCTCTGATGTGGGTGATCTACGATAGGTGACCTGAGGTCCTCCAGAGAACCATTTTGTGGCTCCTTCTCTTCTCCTCTCTCTAGGCAGCCTCCCTTCTGATATCCAGCTGCTGGGCTGGATACTGGTGACAGATTTCATTGCCAACCCCAGGCTCCTGGAGGTCACTGAAGGTTAAAGTCATTCGGGACTGAAAACCTGGCTGAGGATGGGCATGGGTGAGAAGAGCAGGGGTGGTTTGAGCTTAGGCCACCTGCACAGGGGGAGGTGGCCTTGGACCCTTTTGGTTGTCTGTGACCTGGATGTTACCCACTTGTGGGTCTTCTGATGGCTTTTCCTTTGCCAGGGCAGGGAGGCCATTTATGTGTTATATAAAGTGTAATAATGTCATTGGCTTCCCCCTGGTTTCCTGTTGATTGACTTTTATAGCTTGCAAACATTATGCTGGATTGGTAAATTGCAATAAATTTAATCAAGAATTATTTTATTCAGCCTACTAATGAGGAATAATAGCGTATGTATCAATTAGACCTGTCAATTTGTGTGAAGAAATAGATTTACAAAGGGATAGTAAGCAAAAAAAAAAAAATATCATTGGTATCAATTCACTTCATTATTTTTAATTTGCTGTGAATATTGAGTGTTTCTAACATAAAATCATTCCTCAATTAAAATAAAACAGCTGTACTGCTCTCGGCTCCTCATCCCTTGTTTTTGCTTACAGATTAGCAGTTGTCATTGGTTTCAGTCTGTTGTCATCTCATTAATTTGCACCCATAAATGGGTAAAAACGTATTCTCAACTGTCAGTGAAAAACGTAACAGAGCAAAATGGTTTTCTCATGTTTTGGGGAAACAGCAGGGTTACTGTGGAAACAAAGAGATGGAACATATTTGGGTAGAGCCACAGGAAGGCCAGGACCTGCCTTTGACCAGGTGTAGCTCAGCTGTTCTCCAAACTCAGTCTTTCCAGGGCCCTTCACTCTATATTTGTAATATCTGCAAAAATGGCCCTGAGCATTGCCCCCTCTTTCTCTCCTTGTCTTTCTCTCTTTCTCTTTCTTTCCAATGTGACTCTGCCATTCTTTCCATCAAGAAGGGCATCTCTTTATCTTAGGCATCTTATCTGGTCAGGGGAATTGTTCTGGGCAATGAAATGCAGCAAAGAAGACAGTGTGCATTTCTGAGTATGGACCCTTCACTGTTTCTCTCAGAAACTTACAAACCCTATAGCAATAAGCTCAGGTCAGCTTGCTAGAGGACAAGGAACTACGTTGAGCGAGATAGGCCAGCCCAGCTGAAGTTATCTTAAACCCCTCTCCTTCTGATGACCCTCTGATGACTGTAGACACATGGAAGCCTAGTCAAGTACAGAAGAATGGCTCAGCGGAGCCCAGCACGAACTGTTGGCTCACAGACAGTAAGTTAGGCACTTGGTTCTTATTTAAACCTCTGTGTTTGAGGGTAGTTTGTTATTCAGAAAGAACTAGTAGATGTATACACACTATTTCAGAAGAGCCTGGATGGATGTTGCTTGTGGAAGACTGACTTCTGTCAGATGCTCAGAGTCTGATAGGAGAGAGACTCAGTGCCTGGCTGGAAACACCCAAGGTTATTGTTTCCTCATAGTAGGTCTTCTAGGACCCTGTGAGAATGTGTGTATGTCTTTACATACCTGCAGGCAGGTCTTATGTGTATTTGTAAGAAAGCATAAGCAAATCATTGCATACATGCAAATAAATGTGTTCATGCATGTTTATATGTGGGCCTGAAAATATTAACAATAATTGCTCCTCTGTGAAACTCAAAAGAAAAGTTAAGGTAGGCAAAGGTGGTATCCCCTTCCTCTCCCATTCTACTTCAGGCCTGTGAGCTGCTCAGATGCAAACAGCCTCATGTTACCCTGGGGAGTTTCATGTGTACCTAAGTCTGTTCAGACTATTATCACAAATCACCATAGACTGGGAACTTAAGCCACATTATGGAGGCTTACCATTATAGTCTTATCATTGTGTAGGCTAAGCAGTCCAAGATCAAGGCACTGGGTCAATCTTGTGTATGGTGAGTGTCCACTTCCTGGTTCATAGATGGCTTTCTTCTTGTACCTTCACATGGAGGAGAGCACAAAGATTCTGTATCTCCTACTCTTTTTATAAGGGTGATAATCTCATCAGGGGGATACCAAACTATGACCTGACCCAACCTGAATTAATTCCTAAAGTTCCCACTTCCAAAATCCACCACTTTTGGGGGTAGAATTTGGGGGACACAGACATATGGTCCATAAAAGCACATAAGTGGATTACTTCCACATTTCAGCCAACTCCTGGATTATCTCCAGGGTGTGGGATAAATCACTCAGGAGTTGTCCTTGGGAGCAAACCATGGCAGTGGTGGGTTTCAACATGTAGCAGCCATGGACTAGACCAGCATCCATGCTGATCTGACTTTGGCAAAGATGTATTTAGTTTGTGTAACAACCCAAGATCCTCATCATAACCAAGGAGAAGGTGAGAAAGAATTAGAATTGGCAAGATCAGTCTCCTCCAGGGAACTGGAGGCAGAGGCCAGCAATTGACCAAGTTCTCAGATTCCTACTCTGGCATTCCTTCTACCCCATCAGGATGTCTTCATTGCCTTCAGGGCTTCCCCTGGTCTCTAGGTGCTGACTCAAACTCTAGTCCTCCCCACTGATAAGAAAGTTCAAGATTCTCAGAGGAGAAACATGTACCTAACTACCATACAGAGAAGGAGAATGTAGCCCAAACTTGGTGAGGGTGCTGGGTAAGGTGTAGGCAGGTCTCTCTATAGCCAGGATTGGCAGGCATTGCCACAAACCCAAAAGCTCATAAATGTATAAAGGCTACCTGATGCCCATCCCAATCCAGATTATACACTAGTCATTAACTGTGTGCTACTTTGTACCAGACTCTGTGCTGAGCTCTTTGCAAATATTTAAATCACTGAAGAACAGAGAAGGTAAATGTTATCATTTTTCAAAGGAGTAGACTACAGTCTAAAAAAGCTAAACAGTTTGTTCTGTCCAAAGTCACATAGGCACTAAATGGGGAGGTTGGGGTAGGACCTAACAACCAAGTACATGACTTAAATATTCTATGTCTGTCAAATGTTTTCTAGTGTGCACTAACATGTCTTCATGTTCTGGAACCATTGACTGAAAATAGGAAATGAAAAGCTCTTAGAGATGGGAGCACTCCCAATCTCTGTGATTGGGGGTGCACAGTAATGCTCTTAATGAATCCCCTCCAACCTAAAGTGGATGCAGACCCTCTACATCGATATCAGAAGTGGAGGCAATCCAAACCAAAGGACCCAGGAAAGGAGGAAGAGATAATAGTGGAAGCATCATGCATTCTGAATAACCTAGAAAAGTGAAAATGAGCTTCGAAGAGACCAGAAAACCATGTTGTCCCACGTTGTTCCCCTCTCTACAGTAAATCCCCAAAATGCCTTGCATAGAGTTTGCTGGGCAGGAATTCTTAAACTGCCCCTTGCTCATGTCCTTGGAGGCTCCCAGAGGGTCTCCTGCCAAGATATTCATGAACTATCTGCACACCACTGTCCTGCAGGTCATCTGCCAGAATGTGAAGGGCAATGAACCAGTTTGGAGCCCAACCTTCCTCCAAGAGTGTCCCCCACACAAGGAGTAATGGAAATTGACAGGTTGGACTTACATTACAGATGCCTGTTGCTCTTAGTGCATCCCAGAATGCCTTGTGAACTATTTGTCATATCTCCTACAAGCAACTCTTGCATCTCTGGAATGAAGGCAGCAGCTATTTAGTTATGCAGTGTGGCCATGCTGCCTATGGACAGAGGTGCATTCCCTCCCCATTGACCCTGCCAGACAGACAAAAGTTCATCTGGGAATTTGAGCACTCTATGGCCCCCAAATGGCAGATAACTGTCGCTGGCTCTTTGCAGTTCCAAAATTCATGGATATTTGTCACCGCCTGCAGCAACAACTTGCACGGGTCTTATGGGTGGTGGAGTGGAAACTGAGGCACTTCTATCTTTCTCTTTGGTGCACTGCTTTCTTGCTTGTTTATAGAGGATACAGGAAATGAGGTTTACTTGCTTTGAGAGGAGAGAGAGAGAGACCCCGCTTATCAGAGAGAAAGAAACTTTGCTTAAGAGAGAAACTTTGAAAGAAAGACAGGCTTTTCTTAGAGCTTAGAAGGAGAGAGGCCTGCCAGCCTTAAAGTCCTGCATCCTGTGAACTAAAGGTGTGTCTACCTAAGGTCCCCTAGTGATGCGTCTCAGTTCTCCGTTCCGCAATCTGCCTTCCGCAGCTGCCCCTACTCGCTGCTGTGTTTTTCCCTCTGGCTGCTTCTAATGGCTGCTGTGTCTGTCTCGCTCCGCCTACGCTTATATCACCTCTAGGACGCGAGAGCAGGGCCACGCCTCTTACGCAAAGATTAGGCAAGGCGCTCTGAGCAATTAGTGCTCGAGAACACGTGTGCATACATTGTGTGCGTGGACGAGAAAATCACCTGAGTGTGCTTATGTCTATTAACCTCCTCGCTGCTGATGTGATCAGGCACCATCCCGGCACCGCCAACATGGCACAGCCCCCAACAGATAACCAGGTCTAGGAGTCAGGGTAGTCAGACATGGAGCTGCTCTGAATCACAGCCTGGCACTTTGGGGGTCGTGTTCAACTTCTGCTTGTGACCACACATAGTATAAACAGTGGTGACTGCATTATCACACTGATTTTAAGTGGGTCACCCATTACTAGCCCATCCTACCTGTAATGCACTATGGATTAGTACTTTAATAAATCCTATAATTATCATCATAATATTACATTATAATTTTTGTGTTAAAGATGTTAATTTGTAAAAAGTCATTGTTTGAAAATACACTGTAATTTATAAACTTTGTCTTTCTAATTCATAGATATATGTGAAGTCTTAAAAAAAAAATATATAAGAGCCGGGTACAGTGGCACATGCCTGTAATCCAGTGGCTTTAGGAGGCTGAGGCAGGAGCAGCAGGCCCTAAGTGATTTGCAAGACCCTATCTTGAAATTAAAAAAAAATTTTTTTAAAGGGCTGGGGATGTGACTCAGTGGTTAAGCATCCCTGAGTTCAATCCCTGGTACCACCCAGCAATCCCCCCAAAAAACTATGAAAGTTTTAGAGTTGCCTTAAAGAGGTGACATAACTTCTGAGTCTCTACTTGTACATCAGAAACAGGAATGATCCTTCCGGTCAACTTTTCAGCATTATGGAGGAATTGTAGAGCCATACTGGGAGGACTTTATGGGTATAAAGTGTTCTGCTCCAGCTTTTGTCCCTGCCATTGAGCCATTGGTTATAGACCCTTGGGCCTGTCCTTATCTACATAATGAGGATGTCAGAGGAAGAGATACATGCAGAGGTTATAGTCAGTACTTGGACATGAGATGTGCCTAGTAGTTCATGGCCTTGCTTCTTTCCTGTATGGGACTTGGGCCATGGTGACAGAGCCTCCTATCCCCAGGATTTCCCAGAACGCTGTATTGCTCCAGCATCCCTAGTGTATTCTCTCTCTCTAGCTGCTCTCTGTTTGGTATGGACATCAAATGAGATCATAGCCTATGTTGTCAGGCATGCAGAGTTTTTAATTCATAGTGTCTTTCCACACGTGAATTCAGACTTTGGCTGTGGCACCCATGCTCTGAGGGAGGTGAAAGGTTTTATGAGTAAGACTTGATCAATACCTGAACTGGTCACCTTCCACCTGCCTTTGGAACCTTGTCTCCCGGGTGGGGCTGTCAATTGCCGACAAGGCCAGGAAGAAGACATACACTAACAGGATAGTACACATGCACCCACCTCCATCCCCTTCAGAGCAGGAGGCAACACATAGGTTTCAAAATGAACTCCATGATTTTTGATGCGTGCATTCTTTTGTTGGGTTGGAAAGACACTACAAACATTTTGTAAACAGGGATGAAAATATGAGAGTGAATTCACTTTATGTCAAGCCTCTGAATGAAACCTTAGAATTCAGCAACACAGATCTGTTTGAGGGCTCCATATTTATTAGCCACTGGGACTCTGGGCTGCTTTCTCTTTGGCCCCCTGGGATGTCTGATCCAGGGTTGATATCTCTCCTGCTGAAGTGGGAAGTTAGAAATGGAAAGCTGGGTGAGC
The DNA here is from genome assembly GCF_902686455.1 of Sciurus vulgaris. Taxonomy (NCBI): domain Eukaryota; kingdom Metazoa; phylum Chordata; class Mammalia; order Rodentia; family Sciuridae; genus Sciurus; species Sciurus vulgaris. The sequence goes on along the minus strand of NC_136478.1, from coordinate 40,687,327 downwards.
TTAGACTTGGTACATAGCCAATCCTGGTAATTTAGGAACCAAAACTCTACTCTTTGTGGAGCTATTAGCTCTCAATATTGTGGAAGAAGCTTTTCTATCCCAGACAAATGAGAAATGAACACTCCCTCTTAATGGTGGGTAATAACTCAACATCATTCTCTGAAGATCTATGGGCCAGCCCCCTGCCAGTCTCCCTTAGAAAACGGCTGACATGTGGATGTTTTATCTTCTGCCCCCTCCTTCTCCAGCACATGTTAATAAAAGTTCTATATAAAACAGAGTGATAAAAGATATTAATCCTTTTATTTCTTACACGTGCCAAACTCCATCTTTTCATCTTGAACTACCCAGTTGGAGTGTCTACACCACCTGAATTAATTAACCTCATCATTGTCGACTTACCCAATCTATCTGCACGGTCAAAGGCAAGACCTGTGCTTTCTAAACGAGGAGTCTTCTTTCCAAACAAATGCAGGGGCATTGAATACCTGGAAATCGGAATAGACTGGTGCCCATACAGCCTTTTTTACAGCATTTTTCTCCAAAGAAAATGACTGGCATTTCTGACAATCAAATCTGGATCTTGAAGGCCTGAGACTAAGATCTTGGCATTTAGGTTGGCAATGCCTTACCTGAATTTGAAATGTCTTTTTCCAAGAGGCAGTGAAATTAACAGAAATTATTTCTGGATTTATTAGCTGGGATAAGATGAATATTGCTTGGGGTACACAATTGCTTGTTCTCATCTGATTTGCAGATCATCAGTTTACTTTCTTTGTTTTGGACATTTCTAAAAACTCATCAAACAGCCTCCTTCCAAGCGGGGCGATGGAGTTGAGCCCCCTAGGTGAGATGAGGTTGGAACTTGGATTGTCCCATCTACACTCAGGCTTGGGAAGGATGCTGCACACTGTGAGACTTCTCAGTAGCTGGTCATGTCCTCAGGAGGAAGAACAGTCTCTGGACCTCAGTAGAGGCAGAACTGAATTCTCAAGGGTTAGTCCCAGAGGGACCACAGTTTACATCACCTGTACCAGAGGCGGTCCTCAGAGATGTTTCTCCAAATGCAGACCATCTATCTCCCAAAGATGCATGGGCCACTAGGAGCCACCAGTCCTCAGAATTTTTGTGAACAAGGCCAAGGTCATATCTCCTTTTGCATTACCAGGAAAATCAGCTACATTCAAGAGTTCACTTTTATTGAGTATGCACTATGCTTCAGGCGCTCTATATCATTCCAGGTGCTTTACTTAGGCATTTAGAAACCCTATGAGGTTGGCACTTTAGGAATTCCCATATGTTTAGAGGAAGAAACAGCCTTAGGGAAGCTGAGCATCTTTTCCTAAGTCTCACAGTAACAAATGGATATGGTAGAGGAATGGGCGGCTGGTCTCTAAAGCTCCAGGCCATGGTGCTTGCTGTTTTGGTCTGTTGACCACAGCCAGGTAGTCCAACATGTCTCAGCCAACCAGATGGGTAGAAAGCGAGAAATCAGATCATCCAAATCATCAGATCATAGTTTACAGATGTTTTTGTTTGTGGTGATATTAAAATAAAAGTTGTGTTGACTTATGTAAACCTGCTCTGTGGTTTAAAAGCAGATATTATCTTTCTTGCAAAATGAAATCCAAAGGATTTGGGCATGTCTGGCATATTGATGGACAGACTCATGAGAATGTTCTTTTGTTTGGACTAATGATGGATATTGGGGACTGAAAGAAGAGTATTCTGTAGGAAAGAAAGGAATTCTCTCCTACTCCATGTCCTGTGGCAGGAAGGCTGGAGATTGAAGTTCAAGGAACTGTTTCCATGGAGAACAGTGGGGAATGCAGGAGGAGCAGATAGCCCGGTCCCTAGGCTGGGATGAAATTGAGCAAGAGTGGCACAGGACTGGAGAGAGGCCTTCTCCCCATGCCAGCTTGTGAGGACGTGGAGGTGCAGGACAGCCTCAAAGTAGTGACACCTGGTGGACATGGAGGTGCACTGGGCTCAACTTCACCATGTGACACATTTGTGGAGCTCCTAGGAGAGCCCACTAGGGACATGCAGAGACATTAGACGAGATCTCAGAGGATGGGAATCCTGAGTAACAAGAAGGGGGCCAGTTATTCCTCTTGGTTTGGGCAGGGCGGGACACACTTCCTGTAAGTGATGAATGACAAGGGTGGCCTTGAAGACGCAGGGAGCCATCAGCCAGGACCTAGGAAAGAAATGAAATTACAATACAGTGACTAAGAGCAGAGACTGTGGCCAGACCGTGGAGACTGGAATCCTCCCTCTGCCACTTATGGTGTGACCTTGGACCAAGTACTTGGCGACTGAGCATCTCAGTTTTGTGGACATATTGCTGATCCTTCACGTGGCAGGGATACTGTGGGAATGAAATGTGTTTACCTGAGTGAAGCTCTTAGAACACATGGTATACCATTGATGCTGTGCATGTTGGCCATGATTATTATTTTTTAAAATTATTTTTGCAGTGCTGGGGAGGAATCAGGACCTTGTCATCTAAGGAAGAGCTCTACCATTGAGTTACACACCTAGCTTTTAAAGAGAAGAAAACCCTAGGTCAAGAGACTGAATATACCATGCTAAAGTATATACCTACACCTACTCACAATGTCAAAGAGATCTAATTGAGTTCATGTAACCTTATATGGTTAGGAAATCATCTTTGAGCCCAGTTACCTCTGTGCCCATTCTGACCAAGTTTGGTCACAGTTAGAGACAGACCTAAAATATCTGTAACCAAATCAGTAGAGATTATATAGCAAATAATAGCTTTGTGAAATAATGACTTTTCTGAAAATATTTTAATAGCTGAAGAATATTGCTTGGTAAATTTGTTCCAATGGGTAATTAATTTTGAGTTTTAATGATCTAGTCAATTTGTTTACCATTGGTTTATAAATATATAACATTTCTTTTGTTTGTAAATGGAAGTTATTTTGAGTCTGATTTATGTTGCCTTTTGTGCATTTGTTTCATCTAACATTCTTCTCCCTAAACCACTGGATTCTCCTTTCTCTCTCTCTCTCTTTTTTTTTTTCCCCACTGCTGGTGGCGGCAAAGAGATTATTGAAAAAAAAAAAATCACGAGATTTAAAGAATCTATTCCATCTCTACTCTGCCCACTTCTCTCCTTCCAGAATTACAGCTGTATGATAGAAAGATAGTGAATATCTAAGTGGAGTTATAGATAGAAGAGTCCAAGATTCTGAGAATTCTCCCTGGCTTCCTGGGCCCACACTGTCTCCTTTCTGTAAATGCTTATGATTAGCTCTATCACCGTAATTAAGAGTTGTTCAGATTCACCAGGAAGTTAGTGCTAAAAGGTCCGCATGAAACTGGCTTTGTGAAGAGAACCATGCTCTTATTTAGCAACTGCCCAAATCAAGGTGTGAAATCCTGAGCTGGAAATAAAATGCATTTTCCTCATTGGCAAGCAGCTCTTCCCGCGCCTAATGGGTCCAAGGTGTGCTGGAGACGGAGAGCAGGCAGAGGACAGGGGACTGGCCAGGAGCCTCCCGGAGGCTCTGTCTGCACAGCCCTGGTGCTGTGCACTGGACGTCCAAGCCCTGCTTCCACCTCTCTCCTGACAGCGCCTCTTGGCTGATGCAGCTGGCAAATGGACTCTGGGGCCCCTGGCTCCCCCAGGGCCTCTCCAAATTGCCTTGTTTCTAGGTTCTCCTCCTTCTCAATATTTCCTGAAGTGTGTGCGGGAGCCTGTGTCATATGGTGATGGATAGAGGCCGTGGGAGTGGGAGAATGGCTCCCGACTCTTAATATCTCTTTTCCTTTCTTGGTGGCGAAGAGGCTGCTGCGGGGTATTGAGAATCTCCCAGACCCCACTCCCTGCGAAGCCTCGGGCATGTTTATCACAGTGCCAATAAAACTGGCGCGATTTATGGCTCTGCTTTTTAATTCATTCAATTCTCTGTTCATTGGGAGGTTAATGTTGTTGATCTATTTTCTCTTGAAACAAATAAAAACAATATGTGCTGACACTGGCTTGGACTTTTGACATGGACCAGAGAGGTCAGCATTTAATTTTATATTTATAGACTACACGGACAATATTATCTGTATTAAAAACTGCTCACTCGATCCTTGTCATTTTACAACGTGGGTCAGAGGCACTGGTCTCCATGCTGGTGTTTCCCTTCTGGTTTCTTCTTTGCCTTTCTCTTCTTCTTCTTCTTCTCTCGCTCTCTCTCTCTCTCCTCTCTCTTGTTCTTCCATGGTATACATACAGTGTGTAATCCTATGTTGTTTCTGCTGTCGGTGACATATTCTTATCCATGTCCTCTCTTTTTATACCTACTTATCTATTGTCCATCTATATTCATCTACCTGCTATTTATGTCTGCATCTATTTATCTATCACCTGTCTATCCATCTGTATCATTTATCTATCCATCTGTATCTATCTATCCATCCATCATCTATCCATCTCTATCTTCTGTTTGGTACCTCCTACCACCTCTTTCCTCTTCTCCCCAATTCCCCTCTCCCTTTTCCTTGCTTTCTCCTCTCTGTCTCCTTTCTTTCCTGACCCCTTTCCCTCCCCAGAAGCAATGTGGTACCTGTGTCAAAACTGATGATCTTTGGATTTGATGTCTGGGTACATCACTTGGATGTGGCATTGGATTTGGAGTTGAGGCAGGAACAGAGGTACTCGGCTGAGAGATTTTGAGTTTTGACAATGAAGGAAACACTTTTTCTTTGAGGCAACCTTTGGGTAATTTCAGAGTCTAGACTTCTCCTTCTTCAGACTTGATGCCCGTTCTCCCTCATGCATTGGTGATGATGATACCTGGGATGGAGTAGTTACAACATATATCGGAGGAAGTGTCTCTTTAGAGTCGATCTCTTGTGATTACCCAGCAGAAGTCACTGGCAACGATAGGCCACATTGCTGAGTGCAGGAGCTAATCCAAGTGGTTTGATAAATGAAACATAGGAAGAGACTGTGGAAGGAACCCTGGCCCCCGATTCCCAACTTCTCTAGTTGGAGCCAATTCAGCAAGTTTGCTTAGACTCATTTTCTGCCTCCGTGAAGTGAGAATAATGACAATACATTTCAACTTGGAAGTCAGAGATTGTGTGTGGCCAAAGTCTGGCCTATGTGCTAAGTGTGCAAAAATGGAAGTTAATAGTGGTCTATGTTATCCAGTTATTTGAAGGAAAACACCAGTTTATTCCAGTAACTGAACTAATGAAGTGGCTGTTTTCAAAGGAACATCCCTGTTTGTGAAGAGGCACAGACCAGGTGATCTGTTAGATATGTGGCCATCTGGATCCCGAATCTGTCACCCCTTGGTGAGGTGAGTCACTACTCTCTGAGTCAGTGCCTTGTCTATGTGTGGGGTAGAGATTCTCCAGCTCTCCCACGATATAATTTTGGAGACTGTCTGCTGCAATGTGAATGCTTCTGTGGTGTGGCTTTCCAGTGGGTTTCTCCCCAGGATGCTCCTGTTGGGTTGTCCATCAGAGGCATGGCTGGGGTCTCCACTGATTAGAATTGGGCTGCTCCTTTCCATGGACACCCTTTTGTAGCTTCTGTGTCCTCACCTGTGAAATCAGGGTAATGATGCTGCTCCATCCACAGATGACAGGAGGATTAATTAGATGCTATATTTAAAAGACTTTAGATCCTTGGAGGAAAGTGCAATGTAACTGATATCTAAGAAGATAAAATATTTAAGCCATAGCCTCCAGGGGCCGTTAATCTTATTGTATTTTCAGCATTTTAGAAATTTTGTATGAAAACATTCTTTAAGAAAGCTTCTCTGCCCAGACAGCTGGGGAAGAAACATTTCATAAGAGAATAGAGTAGCTTAATATTATTCTCTCAATATTGGCCTCTCTTTCCTCCTTAGCCCCACACCTATCAAGATGGTGGAAATGCATGGTGGCCCAGAATCCTCTATCCCATTCCTGCCCGTGTTGATGGAGTAGTGGCATGGCCTGCAGGAGGGAGGTATGAAAGGTTGATGCAGAGGACTTGAGCAATCAGAATACTCAGGCTGGTCCTGGTCAGACAAAGAGATTTGCATCCAAGTTACTATGGAAAAATCTAATTTAAAACAATGTCATTTCTTGAATTAGGATTGCAGATACATGGAATTTTTGAACCAGGTGAGATTTAACTTAAACCAAGTCTCTTACTTTCAATGAGGAAACAGATTTAAAAGGGAGTAAAAATTTTTATGAAATATTTTTTTGGGGGAGTGGAAACCAGTTCTTGGGCTTCCCAATTATCATGCAGTTAAAGAAACTTAAGTTTCAGGGTCCCCATTTGCTTATAGCTATGTTTGTGATGTTGTATTCTTTTTCTTAAAATTTTGCAAGTATCAGGCCCCACCACATCTGGGCATATCCTGCTCCTCAGTTTCTTGTGCTGGAGAGATTTTCACTCTTAGATTCATAGTGTTCTACTCAGATTTTTCTGGTTGCATATGACAGAAGTCTAACTCAGACTAGCTGGAACGGGAAAAGGAAATTACCAATTCATGTAACTGGAAAATGAAGGGGTGCAGATGGCTTTGGGCATAGCTGGACAGGAGCTCGATAATACCATCAGAACCCCATCTCTTTCCATCTCTCAGCTCTGTGATTTTCCATATTGCCTTCATCCTCAGACAAGTTCCCTCCAGATAGTGGTGGATCATAGCCAGCAATTCCCAGACTCCACCTTCAAATTTAGTAATCTCCCCAGAAAATAGTGCTTTTTTTTTTTTTTTCCTAGTCATTTTAGCTGAATTCCTAGGAGCAGACCCTTTGTGAACAATCCTGGGAGGGTTTAACCTGTGAACAAATAAATTTGATGAAATGGACTGGTAGGCTAAGTCAAGTCTCAACTTTTAGAGCTGGGATATGGGGTTAGCTCCGGACAAATCATCTGGACTGAGAGGTGAGGTAATTTTCTTTTGGTTTCCCCCAAAGAAAAACAATATGGTATTACTAGAAGTAGGGACAAGATCCCCCTCTCAGACTTGGAGCTGTGGGTAATTGTACATTTGTAACAGAGCAGAGAAGGAACTATAGAGAGGTTTTAGTGATGGGTGGTAAAAAGTGGTGAAGGTATGCATTCTCTGCCTGGTGTAGAGATATAGGGGAGTCTCACTGGCCTGGTCCTAAGCTGTCTGTGCCTGACCATGGCCATTGGCATGTGGGATATGATGAGAAACCAAGAGATTCCAAGGCTGTCTTGGACCTTTTCTCCACCTCTGCATCATCACCTTATGCAGTTAAGTTAAACTGGTTAATAAGACTGGTTAAGTTAAAAGATGCTTCATCCTCATGATCTCATATTTTTTCTTTCTCTTTGGGAGACCCATCTTTCAGTATGCCCCAGATTCCATTTCCTGCTCAGATGAGCTAGATGCTATGAGCTGCAACCTGCCTAGATGGCTAACCAAGGACCAGTCAGGATGATGCACTTTGTGGAAAGGCTAACATTGATTGAGGACCAAGGACTTGAACCTTCTTTTTTCCCCCTAGACAGTTAGCTGTGCATAATTTCCTGGAATTTAGACCAATCCTAGGTTAGAACCTCAAATGATCTGAAATTAATCTGTGGCAAAAAATAATGAGGTCTCCAATTAGATACATTTTTGTTAAAAATGAAGGGTGCACTCCTTCACCCCTGGGTTTGTGGATTGAAACTTATACTGCAGAAGTTCTTTGCAGATTAGACCACCCATAGGAAGATTCTGATACTTGGGGTGGTTCAAATGAGACTCTCAGATTATTATCTCTTCCTTAAATTAGGACAATAGGTAGGATAAGCTCCATGAGAAGGAGCCTTAGAATCAGATACCCATTCTTCCCTTACCTGAGCCAGTCCCAGGCTACTTGACATTCTGAGCACCTTGGGAGAGTAGGGGACCAGGTCGCGATGCACTGGGCATATTCAATGTAATTGCACCATTGGTTTCCTGAGTGTGACACATCTTGCCTGATTACACTGCATGTTCAAGGAAGTAAGAGTTGGATGGGGGAGGCTTCTGTCTGGTGACCTTTATTTTGGCGGAAAGCTAATAGACATTCCACTCTGCAGAGAGGATGCTCTCTCGGGGAATTTGCGCACTAATACAGACTTCGTCTCCATCATCGTGTTTAATTGAAAGAAGAGTTACATCAAATTTTTACCTAATGATTTGTACAACATTCTTATATAATTAAAGGAAAGTGATGCAAGTCAATCTTTAGCAATTTGCTAATAGAGCCATTTCCCTCCCCCATCCCCTCTCAGACTTGGAGCTGTGGGTAATTGTACATTTGTAACAGAGCAGAGAAGGAACCATAGAGAGGTTTTAGTGATGGGTGGTAAAAAGTGGTGAAGGTATGCATTCTCTGCCTGGTGTAGAGATATAGGGGAGTCTCACTGGCCTGGTCCTAAGCTGTCTGTGCCTGACCATGGCCACTGGCATGTGGGATATGAAGAGAAACCAAGAGATCCCAAGGCTGTCTTGGACCTTCTCCCCACCTCTGCATCATCACCTTATGCAGATATTCTCCCTCACCACTTCATACATGGAAAGAACAGGCGGGGGACAGAGAGTAAGAGGATGATACTCCTGTTAAGGAGTAGGAGGGGGCTTCAAGAGAATTGGCTCTGCTCAGTCTGGTGCACATCCTCTAAGCCAGAACTCAAAGCCACTTAGATGTCTTCTGCTGACCCTATGTTTTAATAATTGAATGATAATACCTGATGACACATGCACTCTCCAGCTTGCTGTAAGATCCACCATTCACTTAAGCCTTCACAAACAGCCTGACTCACGCTCTTACGTTACCAGTTTGGCACTTGGAGTTTGCAATGCCTTCGAGCAGAATTGTACCCTTCGTAGCAAGTGAAACCTGGGAGAGATCATAGACTCTGAAATATCCTGAGCTTTACATCTTTCTTGAACTGTTAGAACTGCTCCTAACTAACCTCTCTTCATTCTGCTGTCTCCTTCTCAAATCACATCACTTCAAGTTAATTTTCCTAAACTCAACTCCCTGCACACTCCATATTTATGCCCCCAAACCTCTGAAGGTGCCTCATGGCCTAGAGGACAGCATCCAGGTCCCTCCTCCTGGTATTCCAGACTCATTACTCCTGGTCCCAACTCACCTTTCCAGGTGTTCCCTCCCTCTCCATTCAGCTCCCTCTAGCTTCTGTGCCATATAGAAATGCAGAAAGCCCTCATTGGCTCTGTTTCTCTGCTCTGGAACTTTGGGAAACACAGTAGGGGGTCTACAAGACCCATCTGAACTTTTATTCTCTTTCAGGGTGCACAGCAAACCATGCTCCCTCTCTGTGAGTCCATACTGAGTTTACAAGAACTCTGAGAGGCCCTCTCAAGTACAGGTGACCATTTTCAATGAGCTGACATTCCCTCTCTGCACTTTCAATATCTGCCTGGGCTTTACCAAGACTCACCCAGGGGTCCTCTGTTCTCTTCCCCAACTGCTGGGCTTGGTTCAGGAACAATCCTGCAAAGCGAGATTAATTGACAGTCCCAATTACGCACTTGGCACACATGGGGAGCCCTCATGATCCCCATGGCAGGACCACACTCTAGAACAATCATACCAGAATTGCTGGGGTTGGAGCGCAGACATTGAGAGTTTTAAAGCTCTCCAGGTCAGCTCCATTTGCAGCCAAGACTGAGAACAATGCTCTAGGTTCATGTTTCTCAGCCAGAGTCTTTGGTTCAGCCTTAGAAGCCTTGAAGACATATGGACATCCAGCCTCCCTCTAAACTAATAAGATTAGGGTCTCTAAGTGTGGTCCTTGGACATCAGTAGTTTGAGCTTCTGAAATGAATCTAAACACTGATCTATGATAGAACAATGAATGTTCTAGCATAATGTGTTTTATCCCATGTAGGTATGTAGACCACAAATTTCATGGTCCCAAGAAACAGAAGCCTGCTACAACACGCCCTTGGCCCCATGCAGAGGGCTCAGTTAACTCTACCACCCTACTGCTAGAAGCAGAGAACCAACCCACCCTTGCCAAATCACATTGGCCTTTTGGTCGCAGTTTGCAATGACCAGACCTGAGCTCCAGTTGAATGGACATCAGCTGTGTAGTGGGGGTAGTCCACTCCCTGTAGCTGGTGACATGCCCACAGTCATTTCTGCTTCCCATGGCTTCTCTCAGGTGCCAGTGGCTGCCATCCCTGCCAGTATATCTTAGTCTTGCTGTATGGAGGATATAGGGGGAAAGAAAGTTGGAGTGAGTGGGTGAAGGGTGGATCGAACTGCTGTGAATTTTGGAATATCAACCCCACCATTGAATCCAACTAGGTAGCTCTCCCACTGTCTGGGATGGTCATCTCCGTGATTGTCTGCTTGATATTTTACTAGCTTTACATACTCACAAAGCAGGCACCATGTAAATCAGGGTACTATCTTATAAAGAGATTTGAAGTTAATCATCAGCAAACACCAGTGCAGATCTTAGCTGTTATCATTTATTCTGCAATTTCTCATTAAGCATTTTACAGTTCTCAAACTTTAATAACTTTAGTTATAGGTAAGATAAAAACAATCTTGCTGGTAATGAGCAGAGAATTTCCTTCTCACCGATGATATTAGACGTGGATTGTGTTTTCCAAAGTATACAATTTTCCTTCTCTCATACGGTGGCCATTTTCCCCTGCAGGATCTAAATGATAATGTTCCCAACCATGTAACACAGTTACCCTAAAATTTAATAGATTTGCTTTTAAATGCCACTTAGATATTGTTTCTATCCTACCTATAACCCAAGTTATTAAAATTTAACAGTTAAAAAAAGACTTTATGAAGACCTGTATTACAGTGTAACAGATAAGCAAGTCAGCATCGTGCTTAACGACAGAGAGAACATCATGGACCGTAAATGAGAGTTTAGAGGCTGCTTTGGTATGGCTCTTTCCATGCAAGTACCCTGGCAGAAACAGGAACCCGGCAAGGTTTTTGACTTCCATGAAAATGGTAGAAACTGAAAAACCACTATTTCTGGCTATAAATAGTTACAGAGGAGATTGTAATTACTCCTGTGGTACATAATTTCTTTTTCCTGGGACAACCGCCTACCTGAGTAAACCTGTTAATTACCTGGATAGAGAACAAATGCTCACCTGAGTTTCATCCTTTGTTCTCTGAGAAGCCCAGGAACCAGATGTTTTAGGCTGATCAGCCTCGTTTCTGCAGGTCTTGTTGATGCTTTGGGAGAAGTGTGGTGGAACTTCTGCTTTCTGATCCAGCATTAGACAGCACTAAGCACATGAAGAGATACTGCTATCTATGGCCATTTGTGTGTGTGTGTGTGTGTGTGTGTGTGTGTGTGTGTGTGTGTGTGTATGAGAAAGAAAGAGAGAGAGAGAGAAAGAGAGAGCAAATGCTCCTGCTCTTCCTAGCTCTGTGTGTATGTGCATATGTATAAACTGATACTTGTGCCATTTATGCATTTATAGGTGTACATGTGTAACAAATTCTCCTATTCGTGTGATTTATGTGTTGGGGAGGTGTGTACATGCACATCTGTAAACTGATGTTTATGGTCGTATGTGTGCAAGGGCACTAGGAGCCAGGCCTGGAGGAAAGACATGGAAACATACATTGGATCTTGGGCTGAAGCAACTGGACTAAATGAGAAATGGTTTGATGTTGGGTGTGGGGGCAAGGCAGGGCATGGGATTTGCTCAGAGGGGAGTCACTTACTAAATTATACCAGAAGGACAGGCAGTGAGGACTGGGAAAAGAGGTAAGGGGAAAACTTTCTCCTGTGTCCTGGGCTCACCTCCCTGTGGCCTCCTAGGAAATCTACGAGCTCTCTGGCCCTCCCTGGGGTGGGTACGTCCGTCCCCAGAAGCCAGTGATGGCAGGGCTGCTGTCCACGTGGTGTGGGTGGCAGATGCAGTCTGGGAGAAGGCACAGATAAGCCTCCCTTGCTGGTGGCTGTGATGTCCTCCTGATTTCCCTTTAGCATGCAGGAAACCCTGGGCCTTCCCAATGTTGCATCTTGGCGCTTGTGATTCTACATGTCAGACAGGGAGCTGACCTTTGTCTCTGCTGCCTCCCAAGTTTCTGAGGCATATGGGAAGCACTTTCAGGAAGGGGTGGAACTCAGAACAAAGAAGAGGGGGATGCCTCGGAAGGTGAGGGTTTTAGTATTCATTGGAGCTGGACAGAGGGAAGGGAGCAGGTGATGGGTGCAAATGACCTGAGGAAGATACAACTCAAAGCTGTGGCAGGAGCACCTGAAGGCAGCAGCCCAGCAGGCACGAGGGCCTCCATGCGGCTTCCTTCTCCACAGGCTGGCAACTGGACCTGGCACTTACCCAGGCACACCCCAGTGAGGATGCTGCTTAACTCCCCAGGGAAAGCCCGGACTAAGTCTTCCTAGTCTTAGTCTGGCAGTTTGGGTTCCCAGGTCTGGTGGTGAGTTTTCTCCCACTTACTTCAGAGTTATCTGGGGGTTGACAAGCCCTGGCTTTATTGTGTCCAGAGACACCCATCAGTGTTTCCATTTAGAGAGAACTAACAGTAAACACAGGTGCCCAGTGGCAGGGGAGGCCTGAAATGGCTCCTTACTGTGATCATCCTGCTATCTGCTGAAATTGGGAATAGACAGCCAAGGTCACAAGCGGAGACCAGCAGTACTGAGGACAAGAGCCAAGGAGAGTCATCACCTTGACCCACAGTGCCATGTGGATGTGGAAGGTGTCTCCATGTTGACAGAAAGAGTCTCTCAGCAGAGTTCTGGAGACACTGGGGTCAAGAGTGAGAGACAAGCTCTACCAAGCACATCAGATAGGACCCTGTGACATTGTGATAAATACAAATCTCCCTCACATCCAGCTCTGTGGTTTTCGGGTATGGAGTCCAGTGCCCACAGTCACATCTATCTGAGAACCAGGGATGGGTTGTCAGTTACAGGCCAGCCTTGGCAGGAGGTTCCATCATATCTGGGAAATGGAGCTCCTGGAAGCAAGAAGGATTTCTGCCAGTGAAGCAGAGAGAGCCTAGAGCCAAATTTTTCTGTACATAAGTACAAATGTGAACTCAGACCAACATCCCACTTGCTATTTTCCATGCATCGTGTTCATAAACTCCTGGAGAAGAGAGTTTCACATTATTGGCAGCTTGCAATCAGCAGAACAATGAAAATAATGGTTAGTGGCTTAAAAATAAACATAGCAGGGGTACAGGTGCTAAATCTTCAGCTTCTGATGGAGAACTATTTCTCTTACAGACAGTCATGCCCTGGACACACTAGGCAGGTCATAAAGGCGGGTCATACTCATGCATGTGGTTAATTCAATATCCCTAGTAGATAAGACACAACCATGGGTCTCACTCACATTTCCCCAGCATGACCCATGGGTATAGGATCACGACTCTTGTAACCCTCCTGGGCCTCTGTCTTCATTGCTCTGGGAAGGACTGACTTGTCCTCCCCAAGGGTGTCCCCATCAAGGCCAAGTTCACTGAGCTTCTCAGGTGGTAAAATGGCAAATCAAGAATGAACTGTGATCCTGAGGACAGCCTTGCTGAACTTGCTTGCTGGACCCGAGCACACTCCTATGTAGAGATCCAAATGGCATGGCCTTGCATCGTATCTTGCCACATAATAAATTGTAGCCCTTGCATTAACTGGTCAGGCTTCAGTGATAACCAAAGTGCAGCTTGCCGGTGGGGCCCTGATCAATACGACTTTCTATTTATAGGATTGTTACAAATGGAAGTTTTATTTAAATGAGACAATGCTGAGGAGTACACAGAAGATCGATCTGATAAAATACAGTAAAAGAGTTTAATTTGGGTTTGATACGCAGCACACACACACACACACACACGCGCGCACACACACACACACACACACACACACACTTAACACACGCATTTAAACCCAGCCTCACTGCTTTCCCCTGAGATGCAGACACATTGCAGAGAAAGGTCAGTGTCCTGCAAGCATCCCTAAAATAGCCAAGCTGTGACAATGTGCTGAGAGAAGGCAGGATGCCAGAGAAGTTCAATACAAACCAGAGAGAAGGCTGAGGAAGCATGGTGGAAAGTTGTTCTGGGTTGTAGTCCCTCCTCTGTGATTGCCTTGCCTCAGGACCCGGGAGACCGTCTTCTCTTCTATGGCATTCCATGTCCCTATCTAGAAATAAGCTCACCAACTCTTACTCCATGGTGACCCAGATGCCATCAGAAGGTCTTATGGTTTGGTTCTGGAATGTCCTCCCAAAGCTCATGTGTTAGGCAATGCTGCAATGTTCAGAGATGAAACAATGGGAGCAGGAGAGATCTGACCTCATCTGTGGATTAATCCATTTGATGGATTCATAATTTGGGAGCACTACTGTACTGGGTGATAACTGTAGGCAGCTAGGGTGTAACTGGAGAAAGCAGGTCCCTGGAGATTGCCTTCAGGGTTTATATTTTGTCCCTAGTGCCTCTCCCTTTCTCTGCTTCCCTGCTGCCTTGAGCTGAACAGCTTCCCTCCACCATGCCCTTCCGCCATGATGTTCTGCTTCACCTCAGGCCCATTGCATAGAAGCAGTGGACCATGGACTCAACCTCTGAAAACGTGAGCCAAAATAGACTTTTCCTGCACTAAGTTGTTCTTGTCATCCATTGAGGTCACAATGACACCAAGCAGACTAACACATAGGCAACAGCCACAAATAGAGAAATAAACACTTGCTTTCTTGTCCATCCCTTATCTATTCTTACTCCCCAGACAATGAGGGTTTGAGGTTCTGGGCACAGAGAAGTTGGGTTTAGACACCAGACTCCCCGCTCCCCAACCCCACACACGCAACCATGTAACTTTGAGCAAGGAGCATAAAACCCCAGTTAATAACTCTAATGGCAAGGTTTCATTTAGTCTGCCACCCACAGGTAGGGCAAGCTGCTGAGTCCATTCACCTCCTCCTGAGCTTTTATTCTGGAGAGATGGAGACAGTGTTACCTCCACTGGACAATAATGGGGAATGAGAAAGGAAATCAGGCCTGTCAGGTGTCTGACCACGGCTTGGCACATAAGAGATATGCTTGTGGATTAACTATGCTTCCTGGACGTATGTGACAAGGGGCATCAGAGCCAACAAGGAAGGTCAAATTGTCAGGCCCCCACAGTCTAATCCCAGGGAGCACTAACCTCAGTGTGGGACCCACTTCCAAAACCATATGAGCAGGAAAAGCGGCACCAGCCCAGCATGGTGAGAAAGGCTGACCCCAGATTTCCAGGTAAGGTGAAATATTCTCATTTGTCACCTGGACTGAAGGAAAGATTCTGGTTGTGGCCATAGTTCAATTACCCAGGACTTGTCCTGAAGTGTCTTCTGCTCTGTGTTTCCAGGTAGATATGTGTTTTTCAGAGACAGGGAAATGCTGTGTTTTACAAATGGGGTTCTTAGTACTCTCTTCAGGGTTTAGGTTTTTCTCCGCAGGACAGACCAACCTTTCATGATAGGGTAGGGCCATCCCAATCCCAGTTAGGGTGGTATTTGTGCAGTGCAAGCAGATGGCTGCCCCTTCCTCTTGGATAGGACCTTGAGATTTCCATCTGAGGCAGGGGAAGATAAGAGCTTTGGATTCCTCTTCAGGATGAATCCATTTGCCACAATCTTGGAAATGAAGTTTATCTTTTTAATAGCACAGTGAGACTTCATCTTGCATATTAGAAGTTCACCAGGTATTAGGTAATTTAGATCATAAATTCTCTTCAAAGTGACCCATCATCTCAGTATTTATTTTTTTCTCTCTGAAAGGATGGGAGGCATAAAAGCAAGCTTTGTAGTTTTATATCTGTCAGCTTGTCACATAAATATCTCAGTAACTACTGATCTTATCATCATAAAACTTCCATTTGTACAGTTAGACATGTCACGTTAGCCAGTTACACAAAAAAAGTCAAGCACACACAATCCCCCACCCTATTCAGGGCCAGTGCTGCCTGCTCTCAACTGGACATCTGTCTTTGTAGGCCAAAGAGAGGTTCAGGATGGGCAAGACATAAAATGGGCTCCCTTGGAGAATGGAGCAATTACAGGGCTCCAAGAAGCCTCCATTCCCCATGCCTGAGGATATTCTCTGTAGTGTTGACAGAATGAAGCCTTTGGGAATGACGGACTTCCAGGGGTCTTTTGAAAGGGCATTATTAGGAAACAGGTGGGCAAATATAATTCAGGTCCCTTGTGATCATGGTAGCAAATCATGATTAAAAGCCCACTTGCAGGTCACCTCTGGGAGGAGGTCAGGGTGGAAAATGTAAAACCCATCTTGACACAAAAATTCACTGATAATTGTTAGTGTCACCCAATGAAGCGTTCAAAGACAACGGCGAACCCCAAATCTATCATAGGGGACAGATCCGCACATGAGCAATTACAGTTCCAGCTAGGCAATATGACAGCACAAGAGGACGTCAAGGTGCAAAAGGAAGAATCTTAACCTTGCTGGAAGACCTTGAGTGCACGAATCGGAGAGGATTCCAGCAACCTGGGGTGTGAAAGTGGTACTTTGGTGTTTTGATCCAGGGGAGGATTGAACATTCATACTTACTGAATTTGACTATTTATTTTTCTATTTACTATTTATTGGACACTAGCTGCACATTAGGCACTGTGCTATGGTTAGAAATGTAGTAAGGACTGAGGCCAACCTAGCCCCAGACTTCCCATTGGAACTTATAGTCTAATGGGGGTAGGTGCAATTAAGAAAACTGTCACATGAATAACTGGGTCCACCTCACAGGGAAGTCACAAGGGCTTAATGTGATAATGTCTGCCAAAACAGACAAGGGTAGTGTGGAAGAATTGCATTTCAGCCATCACTGGGCCTGAGCTCCTTAGGGTTCTCAGTGCCATCACTGGATAAGCCTCTTCTTCGTGCAGGCACACAGGTGTCTGCAGACACTGACCAGCCCTTCAAGGCCTCAGAAGATATGGGAGTCCACAGAGCAGAGAGAGACAGAGAGCTCAGAAGGGTGTGGATGCTTTGGATGTGGACATGGAATGCCACAGCTCCTTCCTCCCCATGTGCTGGTCCCCTCTCAGCACTGCCTTTGGGAGTGCCATTGCACTGAAAATGGTCTCAAAGCTGATTTTGAAAGATTAACTTTTTTAAAGATGGCTTCTGCTGAAATGAGCTCAGCAGAGCCCATGGAACCTTGAGAAATGACAAAGGAAGCTGAGGGATCAGAATAACACTTTTCCTGGGATCCATGGCCTGCTGGAGGCAGAGCTGGGTGGTGAAGAGATAAGGTAAGGACTTGAGTAGCCAGGTTGCATTATTTTGTGATTTTTCGTTGTATCGTATGCTTCCAAAGTTATCTTTTTATGGTCCTTTATTTCAGGTAAGTATCTTTTACTTTTGTCTCTAACATGGAAAAATAATAACAGCTGCCATGTATTGAGCCCGTACAACATGTCAGGGATTCGGTGCAAAGTGCTCCATTCATCTGAGTGACCATCCCCTGAGTTGACATGAACCTCATTTACAGCCCGGGCCCAAAGAGGGGAGGCAACTGGCAGAGACCTGGGATTCAAACCAGAACCTCTGCATACATTTCCCTGATGCATGCAGTGGTCATTGCTGCCCATAGTATTGGACCTGTCCCTCACGTCTGATTTTGGATGGTCTGTGTGCAGGGGTATATGAGGTAGCAAAACGTGTGCAGCCAGGATAGGAGTGCCTGAAGTTCAGGGGGAAAAACACTTGGTTTTGACTAAACATTTCTCATTCTCTCCCCAAACAACCTTCCTTTGCTTATTGAACCTGGAACCTCCTCCCCCTGCCATTGCCCTCTCCATGAAGATACCTCCTGAGGTTCATCCCTGCAAGATGCCCTCTCTGGCCATCCCAGGCCTCCATCGCACCTTTTTCCCTCTGACCCCACCCAGCATCTTGCTTCCACCTTTGGTACTTCCTGGATGCTGCGTGCTGCATGGTAAGTCACACCACCACCAGGGGATTGTGTTGTTGGTCCTTCGACATATTTGGACATACTTGAGACTATCCTTAATGAGGAGCACCAAACAAGAATCCGTTGAAGGGATGGTTCTGGGCAAGCTAGAACTTTCAGGTCAAGTGTTGAATTCACTTTGGAGAGGGAGGATCACTGGGTGCACTTGAGACACCCACAAGGTCCCAGGCACCCTAAGGGCAAACCAACAACAGTAGACTAGGAAGCTCAAAGTAAGCTGTGACTTGTAGCCCCATTGGTTAAACAGACACTTGTCACTCATGAGGAAAGGAATAAGGAAAGCAAAATCAAGGTGACAAAATGAACACCTCTGAGGTACAATAGAAAGGAAAGATCCAATACTTAAACAAATCCAGCAGCAAATTCCCAAAGGCTGCTCAGATCCACAGCCTGGCTCCTATCAGGGCACACTCTCAGGAAGCCCTCTTGTTCATCTTGGTTCTTCTTCCAGAGAGGAGGGAGCTGCAGAGTGATTTCTTGGGTGAGGAGACCCTTCGGAGGTGATTAAGTACTGATTAGGAGTGTTTCACTCCTAGACCTGGTTGTTCTCTGAGGGATGTACAGCATTTTAATTCTCAAGCTAATCCTCGATTAACACCCAGGAAATTTGGGCCTTTAATTAAAAGAAAGAAAGTCTAAAAAGAAAATAGGTCAATGGACCTTTCTGAAAGGTGGTCCCAGTGAAGCCAAAGGCTTGCCTTGGATGGAATTTCCAGGTCTCCCACTGTTAATGGAATTGAGATCGCATTGAGAATGTAGATCGCAAGAACAGAAAGCTCCATCCTTTTTCACTGACCCAATTTGAGAAGTAAAAATTGATCAGCAGACCAGCTGGGCATGCAGACACGGACCACAGCATTTGCATGGACTGTTAAGAGTGTTATTCACAGCTTCTGGCGGAAGAGCTAGGCACTTCTCTGCATCCAAAATGGCATGCTTGTGATCACGAAACCCCTGCCTTCATTACCTGAGGCCAGAGAGACACAGCATGACCCCTGGGTCAGGGGGAAGCCAGGTAGGATAACATACCAGGGTCAGCTTGTAACATCTGTCACCTCTACTGCCTGTTAGCACTGTGCCGGGACCTGGTGAGCAAGGTGGTGACGTGGGATGAGGAATTCCAGATCCTCTCAACAGTATACATTTTCTGAGTTTCCTCCTTCATTTGCCAATGGACTAGAAAAAGAAAATGTGTATTACTAAGATTTTTTTTAAGTTAAGGCATAATTTACATACCATCGATGCACAGCTCTTAAGTATACAATTTGATGAATTTTGACAAATATGTACATTCATCTAACCACCAGCCCAATTAAAATCTAGGACATTTCCGTGCTCCAGAGCATTCTCGCATACCTCTTTCCAGGGAATGCGCTCCAGAGGCCTCAGTAATCAGAACAGAAGTTCTGCTTTCTTTCACGATGGCTTAGCAGTCCCTGCTCTGGAACCTATACACAATAAATCATGCGGTGCATACTCTTTTGAAATTAGTTTATGTGGCTCAACCTATCCTTTCAAGATTCATTCATGGTATTGTGTAATTAGTTAATTTTTTATCACTGATTAATAGACTATTATATGGTTATACCACAGCTTGTTTATCCATTCACATTTTGATGGGCATGAAAAAAGAAAATTTAAAAGACTCAAGAAAGAAAAAATGTATTTTGAGCCAGAATTGACAAATTCATTCCATGCCATCAATCCAATGTTGGTTTTATGCTATACATTATGCTGTGCCTTGAAAAGGCCATTGTGAGTAAAGCCATAGGAGACCTGGTCTCATTGCAATTGTAGAAGATGTGTCCTATGAACAAGTTAGCACACACATGACCAAGATAATTTTAGACTGATAAGTTCATGAAGGCAGTACTCTTATGGAAAATAAACCAAAGACTATACTTTTAGAAATTTTTTTGCAGTGCAGGAAATTGAATCCAGGGTTCACGCATGCTAGGCAAGCCCTCTGCCACTCAGCTACATGCACAGCCCCAAAGATTACATCATTGGGATAGATATTTTGGTATGGTCTATTTTTAATTAAAATTACTATTAAATTATTTATCTGAAAAAGAGTCATTTGCATCAGATTGATTTTGTGCCTTAAAAAATGTTTACTAACCAACGGGACAGGGGTAAATCATAAAATCCAGTTCATGTCTGGATCCTTTCTTCTTTGCCCTTTGTTGTACCAAATCTATTTCCTCTTAGTATGTCACCTCTTGGTATTGCAGATGTATTTGTGTTCGGTTGATGGAGATTTATTAAAAATAAGAATCTCGATTCTAAAAAAAAAAACCAAGAAACACATATGCTGTGGGATTTGGATTATTTTCTTCTAAAACAACCACCACCCTCTCAAGATTCTGGATACAAATATTTTCAAAGAAAGCTAGTTTCTCCCCTGTAACTACAGGCGTTTTCTCTTGAGTTCTACCGTCTGCATTGTTAAGAGAGAAAGAGAAAGAGGGAGACACAGGAAGATACTTTAGCATTCTATAATAAAGTAGTTCATGGCACAATTAAAATGATGTAGTAGAACAGTAACATGATATGCTGAATTTAAATAACTAAAGCTGATTAAGGAGGACATCAGAATTAAATGCTTGATGGAATTGACATAACAAATCCAAGATGGCCTCTCTGTGTTTCAGCTGAGAGATGGTGCCAGCCATTGATATTTTCCAGGCAAATTTGTTGATAGATAAAACATTTTTATAGACTTTCCATTATTCCTTGTAGCCATCAGCTTTTAATTTTCTCTTTCTAGTTAATATACTTGTGTATAATTTAAACAGAAAACTGTTCTGTTTCATCATAAAAGATTTGCCTGTTACTTTGGGTGTGTAAATCAAGTGGACAGCACAACATTCTTGAACTTGTTTTTTAAGGCATTTGTTGACAACAACAGAAAAGAAGATCACAGACACCGCCAATAAGCGTGGACATCAATTATTTTTTAATTGTATAGGAGTACAGTACACTAATTAAAACTAGTATATCTTGCAATGCCAAAGGCAAAATTAATTATTAATTTTTATTAATATTCAGAAGTAGCACAAGGAATGCATTAATAAAGATTTGGTGGTTGTGACTGAGATCTTGTTTAGCTTTATATTTTAGAAAAAAAAGGGGGGGGGTTGCTAGCTTGATCTGAATCATGAAGCTTGAACGAAAGGCATGATCTTTATTGAAATGGAACATGCTCTCCAGAGCAGGTATTTAGTGACAGAAGATGAGATGTGGAGGGAGATTATGTGAAAACCCCCAAAGCTTGTCTATAATGGTTTGACTTGACAACTCTACATGCACCTGTAAAATTGTTATTGTTACCTTAGATACTTTTGGTTATTAAATTGGATATTTTAGTTAAGCCATCTTGAGTTGACATTTAATAATTCATTTAGGAGCCGTGCGTAGAATATTATCCAGCTCACCAGATCCAAGATGAACAGAATTAGTTTTAGGCACTAAAAAGATTTTGACAAGACTTTCTCTTCCTCTCTCCACTCTCCCTCCTTTCCTCCCCTCCCCCTTTCCCTCTCCCCTTCTCTCTCTCTCTCTCTCCCTCCTCCTGTTTTCCTCTCTTCACAGTCTGCAGTCAGTCTCTGAGGCTCTCTTGTCCTAGCTGGCAAAGACAGAAGCACATTTGTGTTTTTAGGTTGGTATCTTTAAGCCTGCCTAAGTGCAACCTTAAAACTACGAACCCCAATATTATGTATAACTATAATGCACTAATATAAATAAAAAATTATAGTATATAGATGGTCCATGAATCTTGTGTTTCCTTTTGTTCAACTGATGGTCCCACAGTTTATGTAGCATGCGACTAGATACACATCATTTATGCCCACTTTCTTCAAATGAATTTTGGTTTTGCAGTCTATACCAATAACCTTCACGAAACCCCAAATTCTGACAGTGCCATGGTGCAAAGGATGTCCATAGGAAGATGGACTGTTTAGCCACAAGCTCTGAGATTCCCTAACACCTGCCCATCCGACCTAGTGAGTTCAGCCAGCAGACCTGCATCCCCCTGTTCCTCCCACGTGGGGAATGCTATGCCTCACACAGCCCAATCCTGCATGTTCGCAAATCTTCAAGGGTGAAGAGGAGAGGAACAGAGCATTCACAGCTACAATGAAGCTACAAGCATTTGTAGGCAAAACTGTATGGTACAGCATATGCACAGTTCATGCCTTCCCTTCACACCTCGGAGTACGACAGGACTCCCCGTCAAGCTCAAGCTGTCACCATTCCCTTGGGAAGGCAGCTCTCTGGAGAATGCTTCTTCCACCTGATGGTCCACCTTCCAGAATGCTGCTCTTGGAAAACAGCATCAAGTCAGTCCGGGAAGGCATGTGTTCCCTCAGATGTGTTGGAAATTTTTCTTCTGAAAAACAGGAAGAAAGGATAGATCTGTCTTCCACTGGCAGCCTCTGCTGGACCCTTATATCTTGGTAGAGGTGGCCATGCATTTGGAATCAGCATGGAGTCCAAGTAAGTGCCTGGCCACGTTGGTGCATTTCATTCCATCGAGAATCCAGTGGGAGGTGCAGAGGCTGGTGCCGTGTGATGTGTCAGCTGCCCCCGGGTGATGCCAAAGTAGCCATGTGATCCTGGGCTCTGACTCCCCGGACTTTAGATGCTTAATGACCACATCAAGGGAGGGTCTTGTCTTGCTTCATTTTTTATTTTTGTTCCTCCAAAATGGCATGGATGAGTAGCGCAGTGTTTGACAACTATCGATGAACTGTTATGATGAGTTGGTTAAAATGATGGGTTGGTTAAAAACTAAAGTTATTTATTCATTAATTCAAACAACAAATATTTAAGGGGTACCTGTACTATTCCAGGGTATTTATTAGTCCCTGGGGTCTAAAAATGAATATGGAAGATACAGGTGCTAGTTAGCTGTTGCTGAATAAAAAAAAAAACTCCAAACCTCAGGGACTTAAACAACATTCACATATTATCCCCTGTGTGTCTACAAGTTGATTGGGGTTGAGTTCATCCAGAACAGGCTTGCAAGGCAGCTCTGCTTCAAGCTGGGGTTTCGAGGGTGACTAGCATGGCCTGTCTCCCATTTATTTCAGACCAGAGAGATAACTGGCCACATTCTCCTTGTGGTGACATCAGAGGCTCAAGAAGATCAGTTGAAATGTGTGTGCCACTGAAGACCTCATCTCAAACATGGCACGCTGTTATTTCCATCCACATATCATTGGCTAAAAGTAAATTCATGGCCAATTTCAGTGCCAAGAGTCAGGAAAACTTATGCCACCCATGAAGGAAGGAATGAGGTAGACCAGTGGTTGAGCCTACCATGGAAAAACATCTTTTCATGTTCCTCATGTCATTAATAGACAATGGTAATAGGAATGGCGAGTTAGTTCATTCTGGTTGCTATAACAAAATACTGTAAACTGAGCAGCATGTAATCAACAGAAATCCATTTCTCACAATTCAGGAGACTGGGAGTACAAGATCAAGGTGTTTTCTGGTGGTAGACCTGCCTTCGGGTTCATAGAAGATAATTTCTTGCTGTGTCCTTGCATGGTGGAAGGGGTGAATGGTCTTCCTGGGACCACTTTTATAAAGTCTCTAGTCCCGTTTGTGAAGGCTGTAAACTAACCGACCTGCAAAGATCCTTCCTCCTAATATCATCACTTTGGGGGCAAAGATTTCAACATGCGGATTTTGAGGGAATGCAAATATTTAGACCATATCAAGGGTGACTTCAATTTTGAAAGTATTGGGGGCAAGTTTTCCACCTTTTTCTTCAATCCCTCTTTGCTAAGGGAAGACCTAACTGCTAGGAAGGGTGACAATGGTCTGATGTCCATGTGTGGGTGACATTATGGAAGTTTTGCTGTTCCCTACGGTCTTCTCTTGGTTCCTGGTTCCATGTAGTGGTTATGCCTCCCAGAGCAGCTCTGGAGTCTACCTCTGTCTCTGCCTTTAGGAACCATGGGTACAAAGCTGTCTCTGCTTGAAGCTGGGTAAGTGGCCTATGACTAGACAGAGGAAGAGAGGGAGCTTATGTTGGTTCTAAATCTGGTGCAGCTTTGTAAACAACCATGCTGGCTGATATTTTAATCCTTCCCCGACTCTTGGGTCTACTTCTCATTTGTTTAAGGACTCAGAAGGGAAGGGTTCTGATTAGTATCTCAGAACTTCCCCAAATGACACAGAGATTCTGCCTTTGAAGACCTCAGAGCACACAGAACATTCTCTCCTATTGGGATTGACTGGAAGACTGCATCACCCTCCTTTCTCCATCCCACCTCTCATGCTTCCTGATCATCGTTCCTGTGGATCTAGTGTGGTTGGAACTCAGATCCCACCTCACTGAGTGGTGGACAGGTGGTGCCTGTGCAGAGAAAACATAGTAGAGAATTAGCAATAACCCAAGTAACTGACTCAGTGGAGACACCCCAATCAGTTACATCAAACTCAGGGTTTTTTTTTTTTTTTTTTTTAATCTTCACCTATATGACATGTTCACCTGTGTGAATCCTGGAATCTCTCATTCTTTTTCTGACTATTCCCTCTGGTAACATCCCAGCTCTTTCATGCACCAGCTCTGTGGCCATAGATAAGCTACTCATCCTTTCTTGGCCTCAGTCTTCTCACCTGTAACATGCAGGTGAAAACAGGGTCCATCTCTTCAGAAGGTTGCATGATTCGAGTGGACAAGAAGCACTTAGCACAGTGCTTGTAACACAGGAAGGATGAAGTCAAGATTGGACATAGTTTCATCATCAATCTAGTGCATGCACTCTTTGAGGTAGAGACTGGCAGAGACTCAAGTTGCGTCCTCCCTCATGCAGATGTGGGTCCTGTTAATCATGGTCTTTCATCTTTGCTTACAGCCCATGTGACACTGCTTCTCTAAGCAGATTTGGGGGAAGATTTGTTTTCATAAATCATGTTTATGTGTTACTGAAGCCTTGTTTACTGGATTAGGGACAAGTTAAGGACATTAGGATACATGTCTGTAGGGAAGAGGGGAGGAGGGAATATTTCCAGGGAGTTGTTTGGTACCCACAAAGGTGGGAACTGACCCAAGAATCTGTCTTCAAATTCAAGTTTAGGGCTATTTCACCATATGAAGGATAGCCCGCAAATGGAGCTGGGTAAGGAAGTTTTTTTTATCCCACATCCTAAAGTCGTGCAAGTTCATGGCAGTCTTGATTACATCAAGAGTTTCTGGCAGGAGCATCTCCAGTACCTAACCTTCAACCTAGAGGTTGGCGATGGCTGGGTGGAAAGAGCAAAGCCTGAGAAGTTAAAGAGTTGTTGGAAACCAGATGTTGTCTAAGGGAGTTTATTGTACACGCTTGGACCTGCTCACCCTCAGCAGGAGCCAGGAGAAGTTCTTTCACCAATGAAGCAATGCTTTCCTCTCTGGGTTTTCCCATGCCACCTGTAGAGCCAGAACCCATACTGAAGTTGCAGAAACTCATCTGTTAAGCCCTCTTTTGTAAGCAGAGCATGGGATGAGTCTAGAGTGGTCGTGTAATGTTCATCGTCACTGGGAAGACTTGGAACTGGGTTCCAGTCAGTGAGCATTAACCTGAGCCACACAGTTTTCTTTGAACTGTCAAATAATTCCACTTTAGTTACATATTCATGCAGATAAGTTCCTAAGGTATTTTTTCTGTCAACCCCCTGTCACCTTTTTTGGTAAAACACCCCTACAATTCTGATGGTCATTTCCACATGAATCCCACTTCCATGCCCTGGGCATGCCTCTGTGGCATCACCCAAGCTTGTGATTTTGGGTAAAATTATTGGACTTCTGACTAATGAATACTGAGCATCCTCAGCAGGAGGTGCATCCTCTTCTTTCTGTATTTTCAGTGCCTGATTGGTTCTGAGATGGTTTTCAGAAAATATGAGGTTGAGCTGAAGGATCACATTCAACTCTGGTTAATTATTAGATCAGATCATTGGATTCGATTAACCCACTTAACTACTTGGTCAGAATGAGTTGACTAATGAGGGTTTATTACATAATTGACTTAGAATAAGAGGTGAGAAGAACTTTTCTGTTCTTTGTAGTGATATGAGAGAAGCCTCATCCATTCATTCAAATAGACCACCATTGGTCATCTACCAAGCACAGGGCCTGCCATAGGCACCAGTGATGAACTTACTACTAGGACTAATATTACTAGGCACAAGTATGTATACACTTCAGTGAACAAAATTGCCTGCTGTCATGGTACTGACATTTCTATCTGCAGGGAGAGAGACAATAATCTACCAGGCAGGTAAGATTGTATAAAGTGCTACGAGAAAATTAAAACAAGGAGGAGCTACAGAGAGTGTCAAAGGGACAGAATATTGCAATATTAAATATATGGTTAAAGGACCTCACAGACTGACATCTGAGCAAAAGATACAAAGAAGAGAGGAAACTGGCCCTACAGGTAACTGAGGGAAGAACCTTCAGGAGAAGCAACAGTATGTGCAAAGTGTTTTAGGTAAGCCAAATTGAAGTTCAGATATAATAAGTGATATAGAACCAGAAATGGTAAATAAGTGAGTAATCATAAAGTATGTTTTTAAAAATTTTGTGCATACAAGAACTTTTAAGGGATAGAGATATAGATGTTGATGTAGATATAGACTCAGGTGTAGATAGTTATGTAGTTCAAAGTATCTATAGAATTTAAATGTCTAGGCAAATAGCACAGAGGATGGAGATTGGAAATGGAAAAATGGAAGATATAAGCTTCTCATAATATGTATGAAGTGGCATAATAGTGCATGATATTACCCTATCCATAAACAATCACTAAAAGAGAAACAAAACAATATACCCACTAAGCTCAAGGTAGAAATAAAGTAGAATAAAATAGTAAATAGTAAAAAATACTTATTTGGTTCAAAATAAAACCGAAAAGAGGGTAAAGAAGGAAGGAACTGATGTGAGAAATATAAGATAAATAACAAGACCATATTAATAATTATATTAAATGTAAATAGCATAACATACCAATTTAAAGGCAGTGACTATCAGACTTGATAAAGAAGCAAGACCCAAATACTTAGTTAATATTTTCATGTGGAAATTACTTTCCTATATTTTGGAAAAAATATATAGGGAAATATGAAAAGTATAAATCCTGGGTACAAATTAAAGCTTAACAGTAGATATAAGGACATTACCCCTTTTAAGGAATCTACTGATGTCAACTGAGAAGTAAGAGCAGGAAATATGGAAATACAGTCTAAGGTTGAGATGAACATTTACAGGAACCAAGGAAGGAACAGATTGGGGAGAAGCAGCCATAAATCTAATCACTTAGTCTTAATCCTAGCCGTTGCCATGTTGTAAATATGTGTTTGTGGAATACTCTGAGGTGAAAAACTCACCTAAAATCCGAACTAGAGTAAGGCACATAGCAAAATCAAAGATTTTGATTTCAAGATGCTAATCAAGATTAGCATGAAGAAAAAATTTATTAGGAAAAGAAAATAATCTCATATGAAAGAACACGTCCCCTTAAACTTCAATTTGCTGGTGTTTTGAATGTACTTTTAGTTATTTAACAATGTCAATGCAAAAAAAAAAATGAAAGAAATTTTTCTGTATTTGTAATGTTTGTTCTAAAAAAATCAAGACTAGCATATAGGACAATTAGTACTTGGCACATTTTAATTTTTTCAAATGATCCATATGAATATTAAATTTTGTGGTAGAGTTTTATGTGAGGTTTATTTCAGGTTAGTATTCCTTTTCTAAAACATCTATGTCAAACATCTATGTCAGGCAGAGATAATTTCTAAATGCTATGGAAAAATATATGTGTATCATTATGTACTTTAGAAAGAATATTATGTAAAGTACAGAATGTTAAGAAATTCCAAGATTCTCTTTGAATTCTACTTTTTGGTCCAGAATACTAAAGATGAGCACTCATCTGTAGGAAACCTCCTTTAAAAATAAATACACAAGTAACTTAAAAGAAAAGCATAGAAAAAAATTTGGGTGTAAAAGCTAATAATGAGGAGACTGTTGTGACTATAGAAAGTAGACATAAGCACAAGAGCTATTACCAGAGGTAAAAAGAGAATATTCATAAGGATATACAATGATCAAATTCCAAAAATAATCAAAAATCAAAAATTTAAACATGTATGCACCAAAAATAAATCTTCAAAGTATGTAAAGAAAATCTGCTAAAATTAAAAGTATAATTAAAGATTTCAACACTTTCCTCAAGTAATTGATAGAAGAAATATAAAATCTGCAAGGATCCATAAATCCTGATCCAATCAATGGGAGAATTACACCCCAAATCAGTATGATAGCTCGTTTTGCATTTCTGTGACCAAAATACCAACAAGAACAACTTAGAGGAGAAAAAATTTAATTTGGCTTGTGATTTCAGAGGTCCTTCTCAATTCATGGTTGCCCAACTGCATTGATGTGGGCCTGAGGTGATATAGAATATCATGGTGGAAGGGCATGAGGGAAGAAAGTTGCTCAGCTCATGCCAGCCTAGAAGCAGAGAGCAAGCGAGAAAGGGTCCTCCCCCGTGACCTGCTGCCTCCAACAAGGTCTTGCCTCCCAAAGTCTACCCAGCTATTAATGGATAAGGTCAGGACCCTCATGATTTAATCACTTCCCAAAAGCCCTATCTCTGAGCACATGAGACTTTGTGGGACACTACAGATCCAAACATAACAATCAACAAAATATATTTTCTTTACAAAACATATAGAACATGTGCCATGGTAGATAATATGCTGAACCATTAAAAAAAGTGATTGGATTTAAAAGAATTGAAATGATATAGGATATATTTCTAATGTCCTAGAAATCAATAATTAAAAAGAGATTTTAAAACTACCCAAATATTTCTGGGAATCTATCTCATAGATCAAAAGGATATCACAAGAAAAAATTCAAAAAAGTTCAATTTGTAGGCATACATCAACACATCATAACACATTCATCAGATGCAGCTAAAACCATTCTTTAGAGGAAAACATATGACCCTACGTGTTTATTTTTGAAAAAAGAGTCTAAAAGAAAAGATATAAACTTACACCTGCAGAAACGAGAAGATCAAATTAAACCCAAATTGGAAGAAAAGAAATAAGAATGAGCAGAAATCGATAGAAATAGAAATGTACAAACTATTGAAGCAAATCTGAAATGAAACCAAAAGTTGTTTAACTTGAATAAAATCAATTAGCCCTTAGACTGATCAAGATAAAAGAGAAAACACAAATGAACAAGAACAGGAATGAAAGGAAGAATCTTATACAGATCTTACGGACATTTAAAAGATAAGAAGGGAATAATATGAGCAACTTAATGTAAATAATTTTAACAACTTAGAAGAAAGACATGACCAAGATGTAAGTGAAATAGAAATTTTAATAGTCCTAGATATGAACAACAACAACAACAACAAATAATTAAACAACATTTCACAATGAAAACTGCGAAGCCAGATGGCTTCACTGATTACATTTAAAAGGTGAATTAACCAAACATCAAAGAAGTAGATTGCATCTTGCATAAGAAGTTAAGTTCTAAAGTCTGCATGGATTTCTAGCTTCAAGCGTCAGAAACCAAATCAGACCAAGAAAAATTTAAGACCAAGAAAAATTACTAAAAGGATTTTGAATAACCTTTATAATCAAAAAGAGTATACAACCAGATTTGGAAGTGGTGTGATTGGAAAGCATGCCCCAATCGAGTCATTGAGACACATAGTCACAATTGCTAATCTCAGACATCATAGACTATACTGCCAACATCATAGACCCTACACTCCATCACCCATGTTGTCATTATGCTATTGGTGCCACAGGAAATAAGATGTGGACAGTATCGCTGCTACTGTGTTTTGCAGAATGGAGCCCATGCCACCTCCCCTTTATGGCTTCATTAAGGTTTAATACAAAGATGCATGCCCCTGTGCCCTATTTACAAGGGGAGGTGGAAAATACCTGACAATTTTGACTTCTATGGTGTCAAGTGGGTTTTGCCTTATGAATTGGAGAAGAGCTCATATGTAGGAAGAGGGACCAGATGCTTGGACAATTATAATGACATGTGCCTAGTAATACTATAGGTGAAAAAATCATATCTGATAAAGAATTATCAAAATTGTTTAATCAGTCTGATTTAATAAATCCCTTAAATAATTGTTCTGGTTTAGATATGAGGTGTCCTCCAAAAGCTCATGTGTAAGACAATGTGAGAATGTTCAGTGGTGAAATGACTGGGTTAATCTCATCGGTGGATTAATTCACTAATGTGGATTAACTGCATGGTAACTGAAGACGGGTACAGAAGAAATTCATCACTGAGCTTGTGTCTTTGAGG
Source organism: Sciurus vulgaris (assembly GCF_902686455.1). NCBI lineage: Eukaryota > Metazoa > Chordata > Mammalia > Rodentia > Sciuridae > Sciurus > Sciurus vulgaris. The sequence goes on along the minus strand of NC_136478.1, from coordinate 40,656,983 downwards.
TTTGTATTTTGTCCCTGGCAAGCAGAGCTCTCTCTGCCTTCTGGTTGCCATGTCCTGAGCTGCCTTCCTCCGCCATGCCCTTCTGCTATGACGTTCTGCCTCACCTCAGGTCCAGAGCTATGGAGTTGGCCGACCATGGACTGAACCTCTGAAACCATAAACCAAAATAAACTTCCCTTCCTTTAGGTTGTTCTTTTCTTTTGGTCACAGCAACACAAAAACTAACTAAAACACAAATTCAGTTATATGCCCATGTATAGAGCAGTCAATTTTCAATAGTCCATCAGGGCCAGTTTTTCTTTTTTGTCTCTAAGGTTGGAATAAGTCGTTGATCCCTCAGCTGCATAGCAGATGATACAGCTGGCTTATGTTAAGAGGCCATATTCTATACCTGTGTGTGTTTAAAGATATGTATGTTTTTAAACCCTAGGTTTACACAAGGTTGGTAGATGCTTATGTTACAGCCAACTCAGAGAATGGTAAAAACTACCAGCCACACTATTGAAACTATTATTTTTCTCTCTCCTCCTCCACAACCTCCCAATCTTTCTCTTGTTCCCTCCTCCCCCTATGAAGCTGAGAGTCCCATCAGTATTATGCTTGCCTGATATGACTCAGCTGTATTCCTGTGGCTCCCTGGCAGCTGGGGCAGAGATTTTATCAACACTTTCTTACATCACTCTCTTACATCAACTTCTAGAATTTCAAAGGAAAAACAAAAACCAAAATGTTGACCTTTTTGTTTTATTGATGGGTAAGCTCAGTCTGAAGGAAAGGCAGGGCTCATCTGAGACCTCAAGAACATGGCTGTGGCTGTCAAGACTAGAACCAGACTGTCTATTAATGCGTCTTCTTGCACATATTCTCTTAATTTCCGAAGTCCAGACTTTGAGAGAGGGAGCTGGAATCTCTTGGCATTAAGAATCCTACAAAGCCATTGTTCTGAATCTGTTCTCTGCTTCCCAGCCCTGTGATAAGAATATCCTAGAAACTGGATTTTTCTATAAAAAACCTTTCCCCATGTGGACTGTGTACTTTCTGCCTCAAATTCTCTTTGGCAGTTTCACAGTTTTTAAAAATACTTGAGTATCTCTTTAACTTTGTTTCTCCTCCTCATTGTAAAACTTCACTTTTCCCTTGTGCTTCTTCCAGGAATGCTTCCACCCTGCCGGAGCGTCCACCCCTCTCTTCTTCCCTCTCTTAATTCCTGATTTTCTCCCTGCCTACTTTCCATTGGCAACATCTCTTCAAACTCTGTGCTTGGATTTATTCTCTTTAAACCAAATACAGAGTGTGAAGAAAGAACTGAAACGTGTTCCCTGTGGCCTTTACAAACCCTTAATTAGATTCAAATATGAAAACATACGTCCGAAACATCTGGAAAAGAAACCCTCGTCCTGCTTCCCTGGAAGATAGATATACCAGCTGGACTGCAGCTCCATGTGGGTTTTAGATGTGAAAAAAGAAAAAGAAACATGGTATGTGGGATGATCTCAGGCTGACCTAAATAATGGCTAGCAATTTCTGACACTGCTGTGACTTCTGCTTTTTTTCTGAGCCTCAAATGCAGAGGGTCGAGTTAATTGTAATCTGAGTTTATTGCCTCTTACAGTCACCAATCTCTGCAAGACCCTTCTTTTGATTTGTCTATTTATTTATTCTCTTTTAATCTGGTTCTCTTACCCCATAGAAAACCAGTTCCATGGTTTATTGCTATCTCTACATTAGTCTGTGTTCCTGACAAGTACATACTCTTAGTGTGCATGCATTTTAGTTTATATAAATGTCCTATACACACATATACGTATAATCCATTGCTTTGCGTAATGTATTTTTCCACATTATTTTTTATACCAGAGATTGAACCCAGGGGTGCTTAAGCACTGAGTCACACTCCCAGCCCTTTTCATATTTTATTTTGAGACAGGGTCATGCTAAGTTGCTTAGGGTCTCACTAAGATACTGAGGCTGACTTGGAACTTGCCATCCTCCTGCCTCAGCCTCCTGAGCTTCTGGGTGCACCACCAGGCCTAGTTTGACATTTTATTTATCTTCCCAGGGATGGGCAAGCTGACCCCAAATTCCTTCCCCCACAATTAATACTGGACCAGTATCCATGTGTCCCTTATGGTTCTCTTTAAGAATTTATTCAAGAGATGGATTTAGTGCAAAAACTCCTGGATCACAGGGTGTGATGGGTAAGATGATGGGACACTCAGTTATCCTCTTCCAAACCAAGGGAGCCCCAGTTACTGGGAATCTTTCTGCAGGGGGATGAAGAGAGCTGCCTTGCCCAAGGCCCTTACCCTGTGTCTGGTGGGCCAAGTGGACAGCTCTGAAGGGTCAGTCATCCAAGCTCCAGGGTTCCCTATAGGAGGGTGTAATACCTGAGGTCCTCGTGAAAATCAAATTCCAGTCCAAAGTCTGTAGATTTCGCTATTCTGAATGTTGATTTTGAGCATGCTTTCCAGTCAACTTTTTGATGTACTACTTACTCTGAATATCTGTTTTCTAAGGAACCAACCTGAGTTGTAGACAGGGTATGCCCTAGTTTGATTCAGTAGTGGTGATGACTTTCCAGAGTGGATGCACCAGCAGCACTGCCCCCAAGCACAGCAAAACTGTCTACTAATCCCTCATGCCTGATAACACTAGAATTTTCTAGAAGTCCCCCCCCTTTTTTTTTTTTGCAAATGAATTGGGTATAAAATGGTATCTTTCTGGTTTTAATTTTCATTTCTCTGATGGCTAATTATTTTTTCAGTCTCTTTCTTTACATATATTACCTTTTGGCATTTTCGCTTCTAAATTGCCTATAAACATGTAGTTTGGTCATTTTCCTTTTGGGGTGACTGTCTGGGTAATAGCCCTCTTCAGTTTTGGCTCATTATCTTTATCCAAGGTGTCCTTCATTGAACCAAAAGACTTAATTTTCAGGTGATCAAATCTGTCAGGTTTGTTTTCCTGCCATTTGAGTTTTGAAGTTCTATGTAGAAAGTACTCCCTGCTCCCAAAGTCACAAAGATATTCTATTTTCTTCTAAAAATTGCATATTTTAACCATTCAGATTTTTCATATTTTAACCCCATAAGCATCCACTTGAATGTGCCATTAAGTGGAGATTTTGTTTTATATTTCTCCAAAGAGTGATGAGCGATCTAGTTTGCTCCCCAAACACATTTGGCCTTTCTCCTTAGACTTGCATTTCTGTAGGTCTACTGATTTATCTTTCCTTTGCCAGTACCACACCATTTATATCACTGTGAGTTTGTAATATGACTTTATATTTGGTACAGCAATTCTTCCCTGTTTAATCTCCTTTTTTAGTATCAAACTGGTGATTTTTATATATATTGACTTCACCTAATTTTAGAACAATTTTAAAGGAAATTTAAATTTTAGAGTAAATTTTTCAATTTTCTAAAAATTCCAGCTGGACTTTTCATTTGGATGGAATTTATGGAGTAAGCACAGGAGAACTGCCACACTTTCTATGTTAAATTATGCCATCAGAGTTTTTAAAGTATTATTTCTTTATGCTTTATATATTATTGCTGTTGCGAATGGTGTCATATTTTTAAGTTATTTTTCCTAGTTGGTAAAAGGAAACATTATTGATTTTTGTTTCATGTTCCTTTCAGCCATTTTTTTTTTTTTTTTTTTTTTTTTTGGTATTAGGAGTTGAACACAGAAAGGCTTAACCACTGAGCCACATCCCTTAACCTTTTTTGTATTTTATTTAGAGACAGGTCTTGCTCAGTTGCTAGGGTCTCTCTAAGTTGCTGAGGCAGGCTTTGAACTTTCAATCCTCCTGTCTCAGCCTCCCCAGCCACTGGGATTACAGATGTGTGCCAGTATGCCATGCTTCCATCCAGCCATCTTGCTGAGCCTCTCCCCCAACACCATCCTTATTGAGATAGAATTGACAATGAAATTCTTTCTTATTGATTAAAACAATGTTTTTGAAGATTTGGGATTTTCTGCTAGTATATGTGGCACATTATCACCCATGACCACCTGCCACTTCACCTTCTTACTTAATTCTCTTTCAGTTGCTAGTCTTATAGACAGCACATGCTGTATTCTAATTTTCTTTCCTTAATATCAAAGTAAAAACAAAAATTATTCTCAGTTTACCAAAGAGTGTGAATTGTAACAGTTAGAACTTTCCTTGGCCAACAAGTGCAGGATGGGCGACATACACATACCTATTGTGATCTGCTTCCCAAATATTTGTTTCAGTGACTGTTTTTCCTTACTCCTGTGACACTCACCCCCAGTGTGAGCCAAGGCCTTAGAAGCCATCCTGTGTTTTCCATTTGCTTTCTTGTGTTTTTGTCATCATGGTAAGAAGAACATGCCTATGTAAGTGAGGGTCAGAGCTGAGCTACCCCCGTCCAGTCCAGCCCAGACTGAGTGGGTTCAGCTGATTTGCAGATGCAGGGACCAACCCAGACAAGATCAGCCAACCCCCACATCAGCCCACATGTGCGTGAACTAAAGGAACACTACTGCTGGATACACCTGGCTGACTTTTAGTTACTCAACAATTGCCAGCAGCAAATGTGTCACAAACCAATGCTCTCTTTTGTCACCATCCCAGATAAAAGTTCTAACCAACAAAGGGAAAGGCCACCATTGCTTCCGTCCTCATGTCTCCTCCTCCTTCCCCCAGTGACAGTCTGCAGGATAGTGAACTCACCATGATCCCACTCGCCACAGCCAGCACAGGTTAGAAATAGTGCTGAAGCTCACTGGGGGCCTCAGTTATTGTCCCAGGATTTGGGTATGGCTGAATTTCCCCAGGGGAGCCAGGAAAGCTTGGAGAGCTGGACTTTAAGCCCTACCCTAACAAAAATGAACCCAGATCATTCAAAGAAGCTCTTGGGAATCATAAATGGTTGTAGACACAGCTCTCACTTGCAATCTCCAGATAGAGCAATTTCCAGGAAGGCCCCAGATTGTGTAGGTTTTTGCTACCAACCATTCATTCTGCCTAAATTTTGGCAACTAGGATTGCCACAAAGGGTATTGACAGAGCCCGCAGCTGCCAGGTCGGCAAGCCCAGCCGGTGTTCTTGGTTGGGATCATGTTTTTTTTTTTTTTTTCCTAACGAATTCTTATTGTTGTCCACAGTTTTACGGCATTGCTGTAGACCCTAGTATCAATTTTAGTTGAAAACGCTGCAAAAACAAAAAGGTAATGCCACTTCCCACACTGTTTCAAAAGGTTTTTAAGTGGAAAAAGGTATTTAGTATTTTTAATAAGCATCTTCAATACTATTGAGTTGGTTTCTTTGTTCATATCACAAGATTAATTATGCTGTCAGACACTTTCAAGGCCTGCTTAACAAAGATTCAGTGATATAATGGTTTGCTTTGCGCTGCCTTTTTTCTGCATAGCAATCACAATCAGCATTAGACAATTTAAAACCCTTTCACCAGCCGGAAGTTCTGAAGAGCCTTTTAATCAACAAAAGTAATTTTGCAAACAACTAGATACAGCATTTTTCATATTAACTAACTTGCATTTAAACTCTGCAGGCTTGATTCTTCCTGGTCTCTTATTTCAGGAAACTGGGTTATTCCCGTGGCCTAGAATCCAAAGGTAGGCATCACAACACACTCTCTGCCCTGGGTACCCCCAATTTTCATGTCTGGTAACCTCCTTTTGCTTATTAAAAAAAATAGCATTGGTACTCAAATGTAATTCATTCATTTTAATTATCTTTTAATATACATATCTAATTGGCTAAATTCTCTCTCTTTTTTTTTTTTTTTTTTTTAATTTGATTGCCCGGACAGCTTCATCTTGTCACTTTTTAACAATCACAATTTCTGTTGTTGTGTGTTCATCTTATATGTTTTTTAAATGTGTTTTTATTTTATTTGTATATGTCTTGAACTAGAAAATGATATGTGCACCAGTTTTGAGATTTTAAAATCCAATCTTTTTTTTCTTTCGATATTGGCAATAACTAAGCTGAAGCTGGAATTCTCTGCCCACACAGAGGCAGCCCCATTCAAAACTAAAGGTTTTGAGGTTTTGGACTTGAAAGATGCTTTCTTTGGGAGATGTAGCACAGAGACACATTTAGTTTTTTTTTTTTTTTTTTTTTAATCAGACACATTTTTTTTTAAATGAAACTAACCTGTTAATGACACCTTTAAAACATTCATTTAAAAAAAAAAAAAAAAGAAAAGGGAAGAAAGGCCCAGGCAGCAGGGGTAATTTGTAGCATTGCTGTGTGTAGTAATTAGCCACTGTAGCCGTGATGCTTGCACCCTAAACCCCCATGTGTTTGACACTATTTCAACCTTGGTGAGAAGTGACCCAGGGATCCGGAGCCACAGGACACAAGGAGCAAGTCCTGTCACGAGAAATAACAGGGTCAGGAGACACAACTAATGAAGTCATAGCAACTGGTGCACACAGCCAATCAGAAGAGGCGCCAATCTGTAAATGAGGATATAATTAGCAGAAAAAATAACATGCTTTGGTTGAATTCGAGGGGAGCCTGTAATGACTGGATATTGAGAAAGATTCCGAAAGATTAGAGCAAACATTATGCAACAAAGAATACCTAATTAGGGGAAAAAAGTGAATATGCCTTAATTAGAGGGAAATACATGATTGAAAGACGCAAAGTTGTCTTTTAATATGAATGTAGTAATGAAGGTTAGCGCAGATCTCCTGGTTTGGCTTAGCAAAGTGCTCTGTGAATTAGTGGGAGTGACACACACATCTCTTCACATATGGAGCTTTTTGCAAGGGGATGCAGAGAAGCACCCTGAGCATCCTCCGCCCCTTTTGAGTGGAGAGTACGTAGTGTCTGTAGTACTGGTAGAACCTGTCTCGGCCCCCCAAAACTCCGCCTCTTGGAGCATGATCACACCTTCAGTGTGTCATAGTGCTCAGAATGCAGGAAACAGATCATTCAGGGCCAAATATAATATACATATAGAGATGGATGGATAGATAGATAGATATAGATGGGTCTGCATCCACACATTTTTCCCTTTGAAGTTTTCCTTTCTGATTTGTAATAGGCAAAGTATGCATTTTATTTAGCAAATTAAAACAGTCCTTGCAAACCACCTAACCCAAGTAGGTCTGCCTTGTCACTCCAGCAGGGTTCCAGGGGACTTTTTATGAGCCATGAAAATGAGAAAATAATGCTACCAAGCAGCCCTTACTTCACAGTAGCAGATATTTCAGGACTAAGAGCAGCTACTAATTTTTCCCCTAATAGACAAACTACATGTTGTTTCAATTCCTCTCTTTTTTTCCCTTTTGCCAAACTGTTCTGAGTATTGATTTTCATTTATTTTACACGATTCTTAATTGTCATCATTAGCTATCTATGCCACATCCCCCTGCTTAAATATACCCTGTCAATTTTGCAGCATATTTATAGATTAATTTAAATGTGTTTTTAAATTTATGACCACATACCTTTGGTATGTTGGTAACATTAAAATACTTATGGTACAGAATTTTTTAATTAAAACTATTCATCAAAGAAAGTCCAGGTAGCGAGCATCTCCTTGTTTGCGGTGGGGGTTCTGGCAGCCAGAGCAAGCAAAATAATAGGTCAATTAAAAAAAATCTAAAGATAGCGTTTCCAAAGACCCAATTGTTTAATGAGTATTTGCCAACTGATCCCCACCCCCAATTAAATTATGAACTTGATTTTTAGTTATGGGCATCAGGGCTGCATGTGGCAGAAGAAGAGAGGAAGAAAGAGGGAAAGGAGCTGCTCTGGGCCCAGCTGCCTACAAACAGGGATTGCTTCTCAGAGTCCAGCAGACAGGGCAATGGGGGTCCCTTTTGGGAACATTGATACCCTGAAACCTGGTGAAGACCACATAGCTCCCCAAGTTTCTATGCTTTGAGTCTGCCCTGTCATGCTAACTTTGTTTGTCCCTCTTAAAACCCACAGTCCCACAGGCTTCTCTTTGAGGGCCTGGTCTGGGAGGGAGAGTCCCTGTCACCTGGTCCACACAATGCTCTTAGCTGCTACTGAAACAGATTTTCTTATGGTGTACACAGGACAGGAAAAGTGGCAGAGGAAGGCTCTTCTGCTCTTTGGTCACGTGTGCTGCTAATTCACTTTGCAGAACTGTCAGCTATCTGGAGACCAGGAGTACCATCTGAAACAAGCCGTACATCTGTGGTTTCCGTAGCTGATGCTTCACTGCCTGCTGCTACCGTTGTTACTGCCTCCGTGGAGGGTGCAGAGCTGAATGGGAATGCTGGCCTCAGAGGCTGCTCTCAAGGAGCAAACGTGCAATTAGTATAATTAAAAGGCCAAGCAGCACCCCAAAATGGGATTATGGGGCACCATGTCCAAATCCTGGAAATAACCGAACACTCCCGGGGTTCCCAGAAAAGCGACGGGTAAAAAGGTATGCTCGATTTACTTCTACCTGACCAGGCAGGTCAGAGCGTACACTTGATGCTAAGTCTTTGACATTCATCATTCTTCCTGTCTTCTCTTTGAATTTACCTTAATTTGTAGTACTTTCCTCATATTTTCTGCCAGCTTATTAAAAAATTATTAGGTCATGGATGCAAATTCCTACTAATAAATTTTATATTTCCTAGATGTTAATATTTCCCAAAAGCCAAAGGGATGTTTTTCATCAATATCCATATTTTCATAATATTTTATGGATTTTTTTTTCTACTTTTCATTCCTTAGCATTTTTTAACCCATCTTCTCTTGCTTAGATTATCTAAGACACAATCCTATGAGAATGTTGTTTACAAATAGAATACGACATTTTAAGTAATAAATTATTTGTGATACTTCAGCAGATAGGGAATGGATAACATTGACTGATACCCTACTATTATTTTTACTTTTACTATTCTGCTGAATTTTGAGGGGCAAATTTAGTATTAGGGTGACATGGCAGCCCTCAAAGGAATGACTTCAATGATGAAACATGTTTCAGTGTTCAAACATTAATTAGATCATGTCAAGTTTATTTCAGGTTGAAGGTTAGAAACATGAGAAGTTTTCGACATTTGCCAGTGGAACCTTGAATGGCTGGCTGGCCGGTCATGGGGCAGCCTGGAGTTTGCCACTCGGTCTCCTCACCAGGCCTGGGCCCTCCCCAGGCATTCTGGGAAAGAGAGTCAGTTTATTCATAAATGGGCCCAGAGGCTTATAGGAAAGCTGTTTCTTGCACATTCTGCCATTCATTCCCTGATTTATTTCTGATGTGAGCTTTTATCAAAATGTCCCCACTGACAAGAGGGGGGCAAAGGCAGATAATCAGAGATAGCTAATGGAGCAGGGTTGCATTGGAATTGGACCAAATCCTCTTTTTACCCGACTTTGAATGCTAAATGAATCACTCAGATTTATATGGAGGTGGAGGCTCCACAAGGTCCACATCAGGGCAAAATAGGGTTACAATTCAATAAAACGCGTGGCAATGCTTTATTGACTAATGAACCTACCGTGCCGCCAACTGCTGTATTTTACTGTCGCGGACCATAACTGCTTGGCAATTACATTGTGAGTGTTTGCTAAAGACGTGCCTGTCTTTTCCCCCAGATCTGGAAACAGGTTCAGTAAGAGAAGCTCCAGAAGAAGAGGGTCGCACACCTTTCCCAAGTCTTCCGGGAATAGAAGCCAGGTACCGATAATAACAGAGCAAACAAGTTGAGGCTGCTATTTTTAAATAAGCTGTTATTATTGACTAACAGAGGTTGCTGGGGGTGGGATGACACAGCCTTGGGAGCCAGAGAGTTGCTGTGAAGACTTACACCAGAAAAGCTCGTTAATGAGAAGCAGCTAAGTGCAGAGTTAAATGCCTGTACTGTTCCTTCCTGCTCCATCTTCTCTGGAGGAAAGCTGAGCTGTTCGCTGCTGTATCTGTGCTCTCTTCAGTCCCTGCCATTCTCCAAAATGTGTCCTTGGGTATGTCATGCTGTCAGGTAAGTGGGGCACTAAGGGCAGCAGGCTTCCAATGGCAGATACAGTGGCTATTTGCCAATAACCCAGGCATTTTTAAACATCAAAACAAGGAGCAGCCACCACTGTGGAGGGCTCAGTTCCCACAATGCAACGTACAGGTGTCCTAATGCATGAGGTAGAGCAAGGCCAATGTGACTCTATGCACATGAACACGAACACACACACACACACACACACACACATGCACACATACAGAGTGATGGGCTGTTTGCTCCTAAGTTTTCCAAGCCTTTGTGCATCTAAAATGAGCTTCAGTTTAGGAAAGTTCAATGCCTGTAGTAGTGGAGCTATTTTGTGATGTCTGGGCACTGGTGTCTTTAGAAGGACAGAGACGGCATATGGGACTTTGGCAATATTGTGCTCTGAAGGGCTGGACTGCAGTGGACCAACTGATTAGTGGAACAAGCCAGTACCACATTTTCTGTCCATTCTGTGATTCTATAAATGCTGCTGAGATCCTGTTGACCTGTGTTTAGGAATATACTGGGAGGAATTGCTGAAGATCATGGGTTATTTAGAGTAAAGGCTAGATGCAGAATGAATTCTGGAGTGTAGTTTCACCTTAATATTTTTTAAACCAACAAAACACACTACTAAATATATTTATCTATTAGTAAATGCACACGAATGATCTGGGAAGAACCACATCAACCTGAGAATAATGCTTGTTAATATTACACAGTGCTCATATGGTACTAGGCACTCTTCTAAACACTGTGTATATTAATATATCTGGATGCTCACCATAATCCTATGGGGCAGTTACCATCTGATCTCTGTTTTACGGAGGAGGGAATTAAAGCATAGAGAGATCAAGTCACTCACCCAAGATCATACAGCACAAAAAGGCAGAAAGAAGACTCAGTCCTAGGCCATGGGTCCTGGAACCCATGCCTAATAACCCTGTACCATCTACTCCTGTTCTGAAGATGTGGTACTTGGATGGGATGAAGTTAATGACAGTGATCAAAGGAAACTTTGGATTGATCTTTATGTCCCAGTTTTTAACTCTGAGATCGTAAGTGTTTTCTCTTGGTGAATTGTATAATCAGTCTTGTTCACAAAAACTAGATGAACCCATCTGAGTACCACTATGGGATGTCAGAGTCCATGTTTCATTTTATGATTTGGTTCATTTGGCAAAATAGTTCAGTCGCAGTTGTTGCCAGCTAATAGGAAGAGCTGGGAGCCTGGGTAGGTAGGCGTTGGCTCCAAGGATGGGCTGCACAGTGGGCGTTGCTTGCGAACGCCTCTCTGTGTTAGGGGAGGGCAGATGGTCCCAGGGTCCATGATACAACCTGCTCAGTGGCACTTCTTGCCACTCCGACACCAAGAATGGCCTTTTACTTTAGAACAGGACAAATCAATCCTGCTCAATCAATAGTGTTATTTAAACTGTGTTGGTTTTTAATATTTGTTATTTAAATTGTCTTGTGGTTTTGTTTACATTTAATTTGCAAATCTGTTTTGGTTGCTATCATCAAAAGCTCTGAGTTTCAGTTATACAAGACACTGGGTGGGTAGAAGGGGCCTTGGATGCTTCTGGGGCCTCCATTTACCTCTCCCCTTGCCCCCAGTGGCAGGAGTGCCCTGAGATTGCTCATTCTCCATCCTCTCCTTGCCCACCCTCTTCCCCTAGTGGAGCCTACAAACCTCCTTCCTTGGTCAGTTATTCCTCTGGGACTGGGACTTCTCTGGTTTCCCTTTGGGTCCCCCACTCCTCTCCCTACATATTATCCCATGTTTTAAAAATACATTTTTAAAACACTGGCCATTGAAAAACTTATGCTAGAGTCAGTGGCTTGTTTTGGAGATAGCATATTTAAAAGAGACCGATAAGTTCCACATAAAAAAATCTAAAGATGAGATTGTTGGCACCCTAGAACTTGAGTATCCATCTACCCATGTATCACATTGACCTTAGGGGATGAGGGGGACCACAGTGGTCTGGCAGTGTATTCCTGAGATCTCCAGCGTATATGCAAAGGGGGTCACTGGGGAGGGACCATGGACAGGGAAAGAGGCCTCTGAGCCATTTGGCTGAGAGGATTTCTTCGTAGCGTGGGTGTCCAGGCTTCTGTACCTTGGGCAGCCTCAGGCACAGCAGCAAAGTTCAGGGCTGCAGCTGTGCTCTGTGGGCATGCCGCTTTCCCTCTCTGGAGCTCTCTTTTCCCAATGATAAAATGAAGGGTATGAAGACTGACCCCCAAGGGTCTCTCAGTGCCACGTCCACAAAACTCAGGTTGACCATGTTCCTTTCCAAGAATGACATCCCAGAAGGGGAGCTGCCCACTTTTGATGGCTTGATTCCCTCCCACCAATCTGAACACCCATCCAGAGCGTGTCTGCTAATGAGTTCTCTGCACTTACCAGAAGGAAGGCTGACCCAACGCTGCCTCATTGCCACATCAGTGGGGAAACATGTGGCCATGCAGAGGGGACGACTTGCCTCCATTCAAACTACAAATGCAAAACCCAGCACTGGGGACATAATGGGAATTTGTGACACTCGGCGGAGAACTTTAGGCCCATAAACCATAGACAGTATGTAGTCGCTCATCTGTGACAGACATAATAGGGATAATCGTCACTTAATAAGTAATCCAAGGCCAATTAAATGTTACTAATATACATTGAAAAGATTTCTTTTTTTTTCCCCCTCACACTATTCAGAATATCTCCTTGCATAAAAAGGTATAGGAGAAGCTCCTACGTGTAGAAAATTAGAAAAGCGTCCATTGCACCAAAGCTGGCCACCACTGGTTACTTGTTTCCTGGAAACCCTCCAGTGAATTTAAGGCAGGTAGATGCCCATGACTGAGAAGCAGGTGGGGCAGAATGGTCTGGATAGCCCTGCAGACTTAGTCAGTGTGGCCAGGGATTAGCCCACCCTATCCACATGAAGGTCTCTTCACAGGCAAATGCCCAGCCTGACTGACTCATGTGCATGACTCTGGGTGCCAAGCAATGCCCGGCAAACACTGTTAAAAAAACAAAAACTGAGTCCTTTATACTTGAGGGGACTTGACTTTGAAGGAAAGCTCTGTTCTGCCCAGGATGGAAGGATATGGCATGCAGGTGACCTCTCTGGGGTCAAAAGACACATTCACCCAACTTCAGGGAAGGTCAGAAGCACACGGTTGTCAGCTGAATTACTCTTGGGAATCACCCTCTGCTTATAAGAGCTGCCTCTCCAAACTCAGACCTTGCCCCAGAGGAAGCCCACCTCTATCTCCTGCTAAAATGGAGGTACCAAGACAGGGCAATTCCATAGGTCCCTCCCAGTTTGTCTTAATCAGGTGGACTGCTATAACACAGATACCTTAGTCTGGGGTTGCACTTGCAAGTAACAAATTTATTTTTCACAGTTCTGGATATTGGGAAGTCCAAGACTCTGGCAGGTTCCATGTCTGTTGAGAACTGTTTTCCTGATTTATAGATGACTGTCTTCTCACTGTGTCCCTACTTGGTTGAAAGGAACTCTGGGGCTTCTTTCATAAGGACACAATCCTATTATGATGGTTCCACCTCTATATGTATTTATATCTCAAAGGCTCAAGCTCTGAATACTCCCATGTTGGAGGGGGCACATTCAATCTACAGTACACCTCCAGAACTCCCCTTGAGATTGACCCAGGATCTGTTTAACTACATCCTAATTCAACCTCCTCTCTGCTCATCTGGCTTTCCTCCCTTCATTATGCTAATTCCAAGGGCACTCCTTAGCTCCTTAATAAGATATGGGCTTGCAAATCTAGGGCAGTCTATTTCCAAGTTCCTCTACCCCATGCCCTGGAGAAGTGGCTGAGTTATAAGGAGGACATTGCCATGCGACGATTCACATATGCAGTCCTTTGCCCCTGCTGCCATAAGTTGGGATTTGCAGAAGCAGAGCCTGCCCGAGGGAGTCGGTGAAGTGACTCCTGAAGGTGTGTTCTGGGACTAAGATGGAGTGCAGACTAGGGCTAGAGAAGAGCCCAGCAGGACACTCTCAGGTACAATCCCCCTTGGGATCCTTGGGGAGGAGATTCTGGAGCACAGACTGCAACTGAGGGCAAGTGCTATGGTTTGGATATGAGGTGAAATGATTGGATGGTGAGAGGTGTAAACTCAATGATTCGCTGATACCAGTGAACTGGGCAGTAACAGTAGGCAGGTAGGCTGTGGTTGAAGGAGGTGGGTCACCACAGGTGTGCTTTTGTGGTTTATATTTTGTCCCTGGTAACCAGAGGTCTCTCTGCTTCCTGGTGGCCATGTCTTGAGCTACTTTCCTCCGCCACTTTCTTCCGCCATGATGCTCTGACTCATCTTGGGCCCAGAGCAATGGAGTTGGCCATCTATGGTCTGAGACCTCTGAAACCACGGGTCAAAATAAACTTTTCCTCCTTTAAGGTGTTCCTGTTGGATCTTTTGGTCACAGCAACACAATGCTAACAATAGTAAATGCCAGCCCTTTGTGTCGGTTAGTCACTGACTACATGCTACCCCACACGGGCATACAGGGGAATAACTTCCCAGGGGTAGCAGCTCCTGCTGTCAGAGGTCCTGCTGCTCAGAAGGGACACCCTCACTCTCTGCACCTGGGGAATGGAGGTATGGCATCCGGTGACATCGAGGTGGCGGACCACAGTGCCTACCACATTACTTGTTCTGATGCCAGAGATAAACCTCCCCTCTTATGAACTGTGCCCATCCTGGCCCCTTCCACTTCGCCACCCAGTTCCTGAATTGCGGACTTCACCTTTGGTGGTCAAATAGCAGACACATTTTTTAGATAAAGAATAATAACTTATAGGACTTATTTTCAAAGTCTCCTCTCACCACCATCTCCTCTTCTTCCTGACCACACCGAGGTGAGATGGGGACTGGTATTGCTATCCTATTTTATAGAGGGTGAATACTGAACTCTAAAAGAGGCTATTGGCCACCCAAAGCCAGAGCTACAGCTGGGCTCAGACATAACCCTCCACTGAGAGGCCCAGCGTCCTGGAGGCAGAAGCTCCCATGACTCCTCCACTCACACCATTATGCCCACATCACAGTTAGGCAGCTCATGGTCTTTGCAGCGATATGTGGCCCTGTTCCTTCTTGTGCCAACTTGACCCGGGATCACAACACTCAGCGACCTTAGAGATTCACTGTCTCAGCCACAGTCCACTGGTCTCCTGCATTCTGTCCTGCATTCAACTCATTCCTCTTTTTCCTCAAAGTATCTGCTCCTTAAAACTTCAGCTTGCATTGGGTTTTGGCTTATCATTATGGCTCTGGCTATCAGACCTAAAATTGGCCTGCCCTAAAATGCGAATCTGCCCTCCAACATTTTTCTTAGTTTCTGCTCCTGAAAGGATTCTAGCTCAACTCATTTTTCGATGTTAGGTCAGAGGTCACTCAGAATCTGAACTGCTGTACCTGGATGACATTCTGACTCATGATGTATGGTGGGGACACTGAATACCAAATGGTGGTCATTTTCTTTCCATGTTGTCTGTGAATACCCTCTGGTGCAGAGATTCCTATAGTCACTTCTCAGAGAGGCTAGGAACAGATCCTCACGTTGATGGTTGATGGAGATTAGAGTAAGGCTCCCTCTCACTCTAAATTCCATGATTTTGAGACCCAAATTATACCTGTAGAAAGTAAACAAAGAGGATAAGAGCTCACCCTCTGGACAGTGTTCCAGTATCCTGAAGTATTTCCAGTCCAGACTTCTGTGAAGGTCACCCAAATGCTGTATATTTGCTCTCAGGAGGTCCTCATGGTCTACAGTGTCCCCTGGAACCTGACACATGGTTTTCTATGGATTGGTACCAATAGCCATGGCCTGGAGTGGGGTGAGCTTTGGAGATGGGCAGATATATCTATATTAAGAGAAAAGAAGGAGAAGGAAGGTGCTATAAAAGAGGGGGGCGGTCACTGAATTTGAGGTCAGAAGATTTGCTCTATAACATTGGCCTGTGACAGTCAAGGTCCCTCCACACTGCCATTCCTTATCTGGAAAATGTGGGCAGTGATTGCATTTGGCCTGCCTCCTAGGTGGTTTTGGAAATGGAATCAGTGGATGTTTGTGAAAGTTGAGTATGGTCCCAGACGCTCAGCAAGGTGTGTGTGCGTGTGTGCGTGTGTGTGTGTGTGTGTGTGTGCACGTGTGCACGTTTGCATGTTGATCAGCTTTGAAAGAGCACCTGGACTGACCCTCTCCTGGACTCGTGCTGAAGGAAGACCAGGGCCTTTCCTCAGTCCTGTTCCTCACTGTCCACATCCCTGGAAGCCTTCTATCCTGTAGCACCAAGTGGGTGGGGGTCTTTCTTTCTGGAAAGCAGAAGCCATGCGCAAGTGCTCTGCCCTCTCTGCTCCCACCTCCTTCCCCAGAGATCTGTGGCCTGTAGTCAGGCCTCTTCATTCTGCCACTCTTTTTTTCTTTTTTAAGGTTAATTTCTTTTTCAGAAACCCCCACAAAATAGAGGGGAGCCCTGCTTAGCTTCTACCTCTCTTATATACAGTAGCTTGTTTTATGACTTTGTTTTAAAAACTATTGGCTTAGGGTGCAATAACACAGATGTCTTTGCCTCACAAGAGAACCGTGAATTTCCACTTCTCTCTCCTCAGTGACAGCTCCATTACCTTCCATGGATAGTCTCTTCTTTGGCCCTAGAATAAAAAGGAGAATTTAAAAAATGGCGTTTCCTTCCACAATAGTCCCTTACCACAGGGCCACCGGATCAATAGAGCTGGCGCCCACTCTGCCTCCTCGGGCCCTCTACCGAGTCTTTGGGAGCCTGCCCTGTCAGCAGCCTCCTAGAGGTGGAGGAAGACTTAATGCTCGTGGTCCCACAGGGGTGCTAAAGCCGTGGCAAAAGAAATATCTGTTTTTTCGCGTGCGTCCTGCAGGCGTTTCCGTAAGTGGTGGCAACCTGGTGGTGGGGAAACTTTGTTGGCTGCCTTACTAAATCTTCACCTGCCTGACCTCAGCCTGACAACTTCTTAACACGCGCAGAGAACAGTCAGTGTTCTGTGCAGAGCTGAGGGCTCCATCCTCCTCTCTTGCAAATGTCGGAGTCCCGGCTGGATGAGAGGTGGGAGCGGGCAGGAAGGCAGATTTACACACACATCACGGCCCTGGAGCAGCGGCAGAGGCGGCCTGTCTTGTGCTCGCATGCAGAACTCTTCCTGCTCTGTAACGTGTCAGCCTGTCATGCTGCCTCTTGCCTGTGTGTAAGAGGTAAGGTGTGAGTTTAATTAGCATAGAACAAAATTTCTTACTCTCTAATAATAACACCTTGAATTCTTACGTTACCTGCTCTCTAAGGAGCTCAAAGCATTAAAAAATGTGCTTCTTATTTTATCTCTTTCCCTTCCAGAAACAAAAATCACATAGCCCCATTGCACAGAAAGGGAAACTGAGGCAGAGATCCATTGGTGGCTCGCAAAGCTCCAGAGGGTGCTTAACTGGAACCTTCAGGTCTGCACAGGGCTTCCTTTCCTTAAGGCAACGATGATGGATCCCAGCGTAGGGGTTGCCAACACAGTGTACTGAATGGATCAGGTCAAATGTACAACAGGGAGAAGGAGGATCTGAGCAAACTGGGAGGGCCAACCACCTACAAGGGGGATCCTAGCTCCAGGTGGGTGTGTAAGAATGCAAACCCAGCTTTGCCTTTAGTCAGCTTTCCATTGCTGTGAAAATTACTGGAGATAATCAAGTTAAAAGAGGGAAGGTTTATTTTGGCTTACAGTTTTGGAAGTTTCAGTCCATGGCCTGGTTGCTTTGGCCCTGTGGTGAAGCAACACATCCTTGGGAGCTTGTGGCAGAGGAAATTGCTCATTTTAAGGTGGCCAGGAAGCAAAGAAGAGAGGAGAAGAGGCTGGGGTCCAAATAACTCCTTTAAGAGCCTGTCCCCAGTAACCTGACTTCTTCCCACTGGGCCCACCTCCTAATATCAGGTTCCACCATCTCCCAACAGCAGCACGAGCTGGTGACCAGGCTTCTAACACATGGGTCACTGGTTGACACTGATCCAAATCATAGCACCTGCTTTTCTTATATTTACATATGTAAATGTTGACTGAAAAACAAAAAGAAGGAAAAGCTCTCAGACCCTGTGTCCGTGATGTGTCTCCTTGTTGAACACCACCCTAAGGCCTCTCTGGTTTGTAACTTCTAAATGAAGTTGTGTGAACAAGACTCGAACATTGGCTCATGGGTGGATCAGAGTGGGCAAGGGAACACACCAGCCCATGGGAACAGTTGGAGACTTTGCTCCAATTTTAGGGTAAGGTGACAGGCCCTTGGCTCATGAGAGTGGCAGTGACATAGAGGGAAAGACAAGGAGCCCAAAGACATGGAGGAAAAAGAACCAATGAATGTAATCCCTTGAAGGAAGGTGGCCTCCGATGGTTCCAGCTGAAGATCGTTCAGTTGGGAGGGTAGTGGTGCATTTGGTGAGGACGGAGGAGTGGAGAGAGCTTGCCTGTGGGATGTGGCACCCAGGAAGGGTGACAATGGGGATTTAGTGTGATGTGCATCAGGCAGAAACAGGACAGGCAGGTGGGAAGGTTCTACAGCCTGAGCATTCTCAGGTTTCTGGATATCTTAGAGGAAGAACATAGTGAAAATCGGGACCAACTTTGTTTCCAATTTGGGCCAATTTTATTTGGCCAGGGGAAAGTGCCTGGAAAAAAAGAAACAGGTACTATCTTTATTTTGGCTCTGGGGGAGGTTGGAGTAAAACCTTACCAAATAAAGGTCATATCTCATAATAGATCATCTTTTAAAGTGAACATATTTAACTTTATTTAAAAAAAACTTACAAATTTTTTTTAATACCACGAATGGATGTTGGTCTATGGATTGCTGTTTGAAAACCATTGTTTTAAGCCTCCTGATGTATATGAGAGGAGAAGTCGTCACAAGAAGAGAGATGGTAAATTTGGAAGCATGGCGGAGGCCCCTAACCCAACACCAGCAGGACTGAAGGAGAGGGGCAAACAGAAGGCTGAGTTCTGAGACCTGGCTGACTCTCAGTCAGAAGCCTGAGGAGGGGAGAGAACCGGAGACAAAGGAGGGTGGGCAGCAGGCGGAGCTCAAGCCAAGAGGGGTTTGGAAGGTTAAGTCAGCCCAGTTGGCTCTATGGGATCTTGGGCTGTCGACATGATTCAAAATCAGTGGAGCCCTGTCCTCGTTACTTTAGAGGCAGAGACGCAGCCTCCAGCCTCCCTACTGAGAATAAAGGCACGCAGCTGAAATCCTGGCTGCAGTGACAGTTGTCTTTCTTTGGACATGGAGAACAGGCAGGTGAGCTGGGTTGGATGGCTGCGTGGGGAGGCTCTGGCCCCCAACAAAAGTTCCGCCTAAACCACGAAGGCTGGCTGCAATTGTCTGTGTCTGCATGGGCCCTCGTGCTGACATTGATGAAGCTTCTCCAGACGCATGAGTGAGAGCCTTTTATGGGGATGAGGATTAACCATGGTTATTAGTGCTTGTGGAGAGGGGAGCCTCCTCTTCCTTCATGGGCAGTGTGTGCTTCCTGGGGATTACGAGTTAATGTATCTGGAATGGCGTTAGCTTGTCCAGGTTTTGTGGTCTCCCTGGAAGTCATATTCCAGGGCTCCCAAGAGCCACCTGGCTGCATTTCTACTTGGATCAGGGTTTGCCATTAAATGCAGCAAGGAGCTGGGGCCATTTATCACAGTGAGTCTACTGCCTAAATCTGGGAGGAAATGGTCGATGCTCCAAATCAGAGCCGAGTCCCTCTGCCAGGAACTAGGTAGGACTAGTATTGCTGGATTTGGGGACAAGTTTTCTGTTTGGAAAAATGAATGCCATTCTTTTAGCTTCTTCTTTGGATCTTGTCCATGATCCAAATTCCACTCATTTGCATACGCATTCACTCACTTATTAAATATCTACTGAATTCTTGCAATAGTAGGCCCTGTTCTAGGTTCTGGAATCAGATAACATTCCTATCTTAGATTCTAGAGAAGAAAACAGACATAAATAAACCAGAGGCTAAGGAATCTCAGAAAGTCATAAAGGGTCAGAAGGAAAAAAAAAAGATTAATAGAATAGAAAGTCGCTGGACCACTTTAGGTCGAATAGTTAGCAAAGGTCCCTCTAAAGAAAGTGGCATCTGTGTGCATCTGGATTCACTTGGGATTGAGTGTCAAAGAGGAAATTATTCCAGAAAGAGATAATAAGTGCCAGGCTTTGGGTCAGGAATGAGCTTGTCATATTTGAAGAACAGAAAGACCAGGTGATTGGAACAAAGTGAACAAGGCCAGACCAGTGAAGATGGGTTTGAAAGGCAGGTCAAATCTTGTGGATCATGGCAAGGATGTGAGATTGTATTATGGTTGTGATAGAAACTGCTAAAGATCTTTAAGCAGAGATGTGGCAATTGGTGAGGATAAGAGAAAAACTGCTGCCATAACAAACAGTTCTGAAAATTAGGAACTTAAAACTCTCTCTCCCTCAGGCTACAGACACATCTGAAGTCAATGCTGGGGATTGGGGTGTGTTCCTCATCATGCTTACAGCAGTCCCAAGTTGATAAGGCAGTTCATAATAAGGAGAGGTGCTGGGTCCCCCACATGAAGAAGGACAGGTGCAAACAGTCTTTTAAAAATGGTGGAATGAGACAGACATCATGACCCTGTGTACATGTATGATTATGCGAAGGGTATGAATCTACATTGTGCACAACCATAGAAATGAAAAGTTGTACCCATTTGTGTAAAATGAATCAAAATGCAGTCTGTAAAAATAAAAAAAATAGAAAAAAAAAAAAAAAAACTTTGACCTGGGAGTGACACAGGGAAATTTAGTCACATTTCATTCACATAGCCAGTCACATATTCTTGCCCAGTCTCAGAAATATTTGTTGCTATTACCACAAAGGGCATAGGCTGGGAAGAGAAAGCCCAGGCACCCAGCACTAGCCACTGGTTTTCTAGCAGTCATGGATCCGATGTTCCATTGTTCACCTAGTGAGAAATGTTGCCCTTCTCCATCTCCCAACAAGGTCCATCTCGCCATTGAGTTTGGTTGCTGCTCTGAGAGTAGAAACCATACGTTTTGCTTTGTCCTATTCCACAGAAACTAGGCGGGAGCTCTGAGATTGCAACAATTGGTGATCTCACGAAGAAGAACAAGGTCTACATTTGGGCCTGACTCCTGGGCTACTCCTGGCCTGGTGCTGGCCATGCCATCCACCTTCACAGGAGCCTGGAAAAGGCCTGGATCGGTGGCCCTGACAATGTAAACACCAGATGTTAACACCTCCCTGGAGAATCCTGGGATGACCCAAAAGTTCCAGAGAACAAATGCTATCACTGACTCTAGTCCCTGGTGGCTTTGATTCCCTGCAACCTCTATGATGTTTACTGTGCGGACATTCCTCCTGGTTGATCTTTCTTCTCTTTCCCTGATGTCTCTTTCTACAGCCTTGACCTGCCCAGAGTGTGTGGTGTCCTCATGAACTACACCTGTCTCCCTCTGCATGTTCTCTGAAGACCTCTGGGGGTTAGGGGAGCATTAAGGATTCTGTCCTCCAGGGTCATCATTCATTAATTGGACTCCAAAGAGAAAAACCTTTTCCCAGGCTAAGCAGAGGCTCTTTTAAGCAATATTAGATCAAATTCTGTCTTCCTCAATGTGACTTCCCTGTCTACTTGAGCTCTGCTAAGAGGTGAGGAACTGAAGGGTCTGGGTCACCTTCCTCAGCTGATGTCTTTGTTTTTCTGTCTTGAGACCCTTACACTATTGATAGGACAAGAGCCCATTCCTAAGCCTCATCCATAGCCTCCCTTCTGACCCACATCAAATAGCCTGGACTTGACTCTGGGTGTGTGAATATATTCTCAGGGTATCTCCTTGGCCTGCTGGTGATTCTCTCCCACTGCTTGCTAGCTATGTCTCTTGTCTCCTGGGCCAAAGGCAATAACCTTGACTTTTCCTTCTCTTACTTCCCTGTCGCCCGAGAACAATCCTGAGCATTCACTCAGAGCTCATGAAAGGCTCATTGAATGGAATTGTGTTTTGTGAAAGTGCAAGAAGACCACAGGATTGGGTGGACAGTTCTGGAAGACCACAGGATTGGGTGGACAGTGCTGGAAGATCACAGGATTGGGTGGACAGTGCTGGAAGATCACAGGATTGGGTGGACAGTGCTGGAAGATCACAGGATTGGGTGGACAGTTCTGGAAGACCACAGGATTGGGTGGACAGTGCTGGGTGTCGAAGGAGGTCTATCTACAAGGCTTAGGCCAAGAGGATGGTTTCACTCAACCCTGGGCTGGGGGTCAGAACCGCTGGCTCTGCTCCTGCTCCACACTGACTTACCATGTGGCCCTGGGCCATCCCTTCCCTTCACCAGGCCTCGATTCCATTCTGAAAAACGAGGAGGAAGGGCTACTGGACTGGAAGTCTGAGTGTACAAGACGTGGACATTCAAATAGAATAGTCTTAAATTTGACACTTGATTTCTTCCCCTCACTAAGGCAGGAATGATGAGTGTGTTAGGGTCAAGAAAAGGAATAAATAGGGAAAGAATTAACTTTGGTTTGCCATTTTTATTCTTTATTATTTCTTCCTATTAAATCCAACATCTCCTGGTTCCTCAGCTGATACCTGCTCTGATCACCCCACTCAGCCCCCATGTGGTGGATGCTGGGACAAGCTGTCCATATGCTCCTTCTTGGGGAGAAAAGGACTTACACACCCAGCTGCTGGGAGAGCCCCCAAAAGACAGCCCTCAGCTCTTTTTAGTAGTGACTTGACTGAAGACCACAGACTTGCCCAAGGTCCACTGCTGTCCCTGGCAACAGCATCTAGTGTGTAAAGGTCTGCCGGCACCCTCTCCCAGAGCTGGCCAGTTTTAAAGGGTCATCCCATCTTCAGGACTCTCGGCAGGGTTAGCTGTGACATTCCACTGAGTCTTCCTGGCAGCCTGACTTCCACCTTTGCCCAATCCTCCTTCTTTCCTTCCTCTTTTGGCCATAGATGAGGCTCCCATGAGCACTCACTAGCAAATGCCTGCATGCTAATTTCCTTCTCACGAGTCCACTTCTCAAGAAACCCAACGTACACACTCTGCACATGGCCTGCAAGGAGGAGAGAGGCTGGGGAAGGAAAGAGGTGAAGGAAAGCTCACTCTGAGGACAGATGGAAGAGCCTCTTTCTATGTCTGCACCCCTCGAGGCTGGTCTCCTGAGGCCTGGTTCAGGGTCTCAGTCTGGGTTCAGATGAGTCAGGCTAGTGGGTGTGGCAAGTGGTTGACGGAATAACTGACGACGATCAGTGTGCATAACTTTAGGCAAATATTTAAATCTCTTCTTTAGCTCCTTTTTATCTAATATGGAAAGTGGTCTGACCTAAAAAGGGAGATTGAACAACAGGGAAGACATGAGGAGTCAGCTGTGCTGTGTCCAGTGGCCTCATGGCCCTGAGGCCAAGCAAGGGGACACCTGGATCTCCTACTTGTCACCCAGGACCTTGCCTTTTCCTTCATGGCCTTTCACCCTATGTCCCCTGAGCCTCTCATAAAGCATATCTTTGACTTCTTTCTGATTCCCTTATCCTAAAGATTCAGAGGGCCTGTTCGCTTGCCCCAAATATTTCTTGAGTGCTCCTCAGAGCTAGGTACTCTATTGGACCCAGCAAGTTCAAAGGACAGCAGAAGCATTGCTCTTGTGCTGAAGCACACAGAGACAGATGGAGGTGTTGCAAAAGCATTGGCAATGGCAGTGTCCAGAGACCCAGAGAAGGGCTGTACCTCACAAGGTAGGGGTGAGTCTCCCACATGCTAAGAGCAGCAAAGCCTTCTGGGAGAGCCTTGGGGCTGGTCTGGAGGGAGAGGTGACCTTCCTAGGAGTTCACCCATCATTCTGAGTTGTCAAAATCCTCCCTGACTCCTCTAAGTGCTGAAAGCCAAAGTCTGCTCATCGAGGCTCTTTGGGCAAGGCAGCAACACGTTCTACGCTTGACCTTGGCCTTCATGTGACACCTGTCCAGCCTTCATTTTGTCTACAATCCAGACATATGCCAGAAGGTGAGCTCTTAGGCCAGGTGCTCAGAATAAAGGGGAGCAATGTGGGCTTAGAATATTAAGAGGAAATGTCTCTTCCCTCCTGCTGGGAGGCTCTGAAGGATCCATCTCCAGACAGGCCACTCCAGTGACACAGGCTGTCACCCTCCTGAGACAGATAATAGTGAGAGGCACTGGTAGAGCCTTTACCTGGGGCCCAGGGATCTTACCTTGGCCATATTCTTGCAGTTCACTAGCTCAGAAACTGCAAGCAAATCTCCCTCCTGCACTGGGCCTTGGGTCTCAATTGAGAAACATGACCCCTGATCTACAAAAGCTTCCTCGAAAAACTTTTTTCTTTTGATTTATGTTGCGTTTTGATAAACACTGTATAAGAAATATTTAGTGTCCCTCTACGATGTCTCAGACACTGGGGAGGCCAGGATGCTCTAATCACAGTTCCCAACCCTGAGGGGCTTCTGCTCATTCATTCATTCATCATTCATCTTCTTTTTCATCCATCCATCAGTTCACCCGACAGCTATGCTGCATGTGCCAGGCCCTGTCCTAGGCTTTGGAGACACAGGGATCAACAAAATGTGTGAGTTCCTGCCTCCACATTCTGAGGGAGTGAGACAGAAAAATCAGAACAAATAAATAAAGTGAAGTGACCCACCCCTTCTTTCCTTCCTCCAAGAGTGGCTTCAGGAGCTAATGTGGACTCCATCTTGATGCTTCCTCAGGAGGCCAGATGCCGTAATGGGACTTAACGATGTCTCAAGTTGAATAGAAAAATAATCAATTGCTTTTGATTCTAAAGAGATAATATACCTTTTCTAAGAACGTTGCCCTTCCCACAGATACAGAACCGCTATGACCACTGTTTGAGACTTAGCTGGGTAAGTAAGTGAAGGGAAAATGCTGTGTTCTATCTAAGGGGAGACTGAGGCAACAAGGCAGGGACCTCTCCAACTCCCAACTCCTTGCTGGATTGGCTCTGAGCAGATTAGGGGAGGGGGTTGAGCCTCTTGCCTTAAGTGCCTCTGGGGAGAGCAGAGAGGGGAGGGGACATGGTGGAGTGAATCTTGAATGCATCAAAGTGGGTGGTCTGGGTCTGCCCAGAGCATGTTTGCTTGTTTGACTTTTGTGTGTCTTTGTTTATTTTTGCTGACAGCACGGACTGACTTTTGGTGTTGCCCAATAACTGACTTTCTCCCTCCTTCCATCCAACCTCAGTTCACTCTGCTCCAGTCTGGAAATCATTTCTCAGATTTTCCCTCTGTAGGCTCCAGGGTTTCAGGAACAGATGAACTGAAAAGAATCCTAACTGAGAGGCCTTCTCCAGAATACCAGGGGTGGGTTCAGAAATGTGTGAGGGTTGGTAGCCCTGCGGCACAGCCCAGCTGGGTCTATTGCAGGGCCAAACATCTGTTTAGAGATTGAAATTACCAGCTAGTTAGCTTCATGCAGAGAGAATTAAAACCCTAGGTACTTAGAAGCTTCTATTGGGGGGTATAGAGGTACTTTCTTTATGCAGCTGTCCAAGAAAAATTGATAAAAACTGAAAGAGGTTCAGATTATACATTTTAAATCCAAACAATAGAGCCCAAGATCAAGATTGATTTTCAGGCAAGAAAATGGAACATACTGCCCCGGTCTGTTACTGTGGAAGCTGATTACTGAGGCATTTGGCCAACCTTACCCAACACATCCAGGGAACTTGACAAGGCATGGTGCTTGACACCAGAACTTCAAGCATGAGTACGATATATATAGCTTCTGCAATGACACGAAGTGCTGTCCACCTGGAGTGGGGCCTGGTGTAGCCCCAGACTACATAAGCAGAGTCATGTGGTCTAAGCTGCCATTTCTGGTTGCTGTGCTAACATAGGAAAGGAACTCAGGCCCCAGTCTCTGGGTTGTGAGTTTGGAAGGCTGGGGTTATATATTATGGAGGGTCACACAGAGAAAGCAACATTGAAGCTTAAAGCTGAGGGGTCAGTGTGCAGACAAAGTTATCTTAGGCAGAGGGAACAAAGTCCCAAACAGAAGAGAAAAATTAACGCTTTCAGGAAACTGAATGAGTTCAGTGTTTCTGCAGTATAACGTGTGTTATGGGGTGGAAAATGATGGCCCACCCTAGTGAGGCAAGTGAGTCCCATAATGAAAGTCCTTGAAAGCCATGTCAAGGATGAAGGAACTCTGTAGCAGTATCTATGCATATGAACCATGAGGTCAAATTCGCTTAGAGAAAGAAGATTCTGGCTCCATTGTGGGAAATATATCGGAGGTTAGCAAGAAGAAAGCTGTCGTATTGGTTAAGTGAGAGAAAGCGGTAGCAGAGATTCTGGCTCATGGCAGTAGTAATGGCAAGAGTGGACAGATGTGAGGCTAAAAAGAATTTTGATCCCAGGGAGAACTCTGGACTATCACTGATGAGCAATACAATGTAGATGAGGATGTGGAGAGATATAGGGTTAACCTTGGAGATGCTCCTGAGATAGCTAAAATTAGATGACCAGAAAGTTTAAATTTGAAGTCACATTTGAAGCAAACGCTCAGGTCAGGTTCACCTACAGAGAGTAGATAGGAAGCAATGAAATCCTAAGCAGATCTTATTTAGTGGAGAGAAAGATTATAAGAAGTCTATGAAGAAGGCCAAAAGTGGATAGTCAGAGAGGGAACACACACACACATACCCAAACCCAGGGGGATATGGTGTCTTCTAAGTCAAACTTTCCAGTCATTACACTCTCATGCTTATGCAGAAAATCAGGTTATCTAAGAATTGGACAGCATCTTTGGGTGAAAGCATACTGACCATGTTGGAGGGAGGATTTTCCCAAGAATAAAGGACTCAGAAGCCCAACATAGTTGAGTTAAAGAATGAATGGAGAGGGAGGAGGTGGGGACAGCAAGAAGAGACAACTTAGGTCAGAAACTTGACTGGTTATAGGGCAAAAAGATATTTATTTATTTATTTGGAAGATATGTAAGTATGTCTAATTGTTTAAAGGAAGGAGCAGAGAAAAAAGATAGTAAATGATGTTAATAATATAGGAGAGAAAGAGAGAATCCATCCAGCTATAGCCCTCAGGGAGCAGAAGTGGAAGGAAGCTAAAGCTGAGTAAAGGTGAGAGGACCTACTTCTAAGAGAAGGAGAAGGGATTTTTCAGGTGATGGAGGGAGAAAGAAGAGAAAAAAGGTAGGAGGTAGAAGATTGGAAAACCATAGAGAAGCTTTGAAATAATCACTCAAAATAATTTGCGTAGGAAAATGCAGAAGATAAAATTGGAGAATATCATGCTAAGTGAGATAAGCCAATCTCAAAAAAAACAAAGGATGAATGATCTCGCTGATAAATGGATGATGACACATAATGGGGGTGGGAGGAGGCAAGAATGGAGGAAGGAGGGACTGTATAGAGGGAAAGGAGGGGTGGGAGGTGTTGGGGGAAGGGGAAAATAACAGAATGAATCAAACACCATTACCCTATGTAAATGTGTAATTACACAAATGGTATGCCTCCACTCCATGTACAAACAGAGAAACAACATGTATCCCATTTGTTTATAATAAAAATAAATTAAAGAAAATGCAGAAGAGCAATAAACAGTACTGAGGGCTTCTTTCAGCCTGATGTCTTGTGTTTGTAGGGACTCCAATTTGCAAAAGAATGTGATGTGTCTCCATTGTTCCTCACCGACACCAAGTGGAAGGAAAGGCGGAAGAAGAATGGATTTACTCAGGACTGGGATCTTGGGCCAGAGAAGGAAATGAACAATGAAAGAATGAGTGCCATTTAGAAGGGTTGAAACGAAAGTCCATGGAGACCAGGAAGAGAAACAAAGATAGAGGCATTGCCAGGAAGAAAGATGGTATTGACACCCAGGACCCAGAACTCTCAGGAAAATGGAAGAAGCAGTTTAAATGAGGAAATCTTTGAAGAGAACTAGGACAGGGTCAGAGAATGTGATGCTTCTAGTATTCCGCATTTGTGAGTAGTTGCTGGGGAAAGTATAGTTCAATTGGGGGTGCCAGGAATTGGCTGGCCAAACCAGGGTAAGGTATAGGTTGCTGAGATGGGCAGGTGGACAGGTCATCTGTGTGACCTCAGCAATAAACCATACATAACCTACGTTAGGCGTGAAGAAGCCCCCACTGATGACAATGTGTATGGTGGCACATAGGGGGATACTGACCCAGTTCTTATGGCATCTGATGAGGGAGGAAAGTGTCTGGGGAATTGCTAAATGCCAGCAGTCACAAGAGAAAGGTTAGCCTAGCCCGGTGTTGCAGGAGTAGGAGACTTCAAAAAGGCTTTGGGAAGCAAAGAAGACACAACCTCCTGATCCTGATATGCCATCCTAGAGCATGACAGGGAAGCTTGTTCCTGAAGTGGACCACCAAGGCTGTGACTTCAATTACAGCAGAACAAGGACATTGAATGTATAAGGGAGATTTGAGGAGGCCTGTTTATCAGGAACAGGGCTTCTATAGAGCAATTTGGAGCAGGGAGGAACAAAATGGAAGTAAGTGGTCCTGGAAAAGTGGGCACAGCACACAGGAATGGGAGAAGCTGGAGGCTAGGTGACTGGAGGTCAAGGATAGCAGGGATGGGGGAACAGTGAGGTCAGCAGATGCCCTAGAAGTGCCAGTGGGGAGAGAAGGCTTGTCCTGGAAAGCCAGCCAGTGGGCTGAAGGATTCATAGGTTCCCTGGATTCTCACTGTGTTAGTCAGCTTGCGATCAAACTATCTGACCAGAACAACTTAGAAGACGAAGTTTATTTGGGGATCATGGTTTTAGAGCTCCTTAGACAGCCAACTCCATGGCTCTTGGCCCAAGGTGAGGCAGGACATCATGGCAGACGGGTGTGGCACAGGAAAGCTGCTCGGCCCGTGGCACGGTCAGGAAGTGACCACTCCCACAGGGATCCACCTAGACCAGCCAGGGGTTCCATACCAAGGTGGGCCTTGTTGATTGTGGAGTTTTAAGACTTCTGCAGAATTTGTGGAATTTCAAAACTTCCACAACCTTTGCTCCCATGAAGTCATGGTATGCCACTGTCAAGCTAAATCTCTACCAGGAAACTTGTTCCACATGATATAATGGGTAAATGATATTTTTCTTAAATTAGAATTTGACAGAGTAAGTCTAAAATTGTTATTTTGCTCAAAAGTCTTTTCAAACTTATAAAAATGATATAAAAGAGAAACTTTCTCAGTATTTATATAAAACATAGCATATTAAACTGTAAACATATTGTTCATGTGTAAATTATAAATGAAAAGAAGAAAAAAGTACAATAATTTTATTTCCAAAAGATTTTGGTGGCCTTCACGTGGACAAGACCTGATGGCCCTATCTGTTCAAATGACTGATATGAGAATGGCGGTTTTATGACTCTTAGGATAGAGCATCTGTGTTCTCAGGAAAGGGAAAGAATAGCTGGCAGGGACTGGATTCCTGGTACCGAGTATTGAAAATTTTTCTTAAAAAACTATCACAGTTTTTCTAAGAAGTACATACTTTTCAAGGGCATGAGCCCTAATTTATTGCATTCTTGAATTCAAAACAAGTGTCTAACACATAATACCCATGGCAATGTCCTGGGTAATCTGAACTAAACTCAATTTTCAAGTGACCAAATTAAAATTCAGCACAAGGAAGTCATTAGAGTCATTCTTAGGGTAAAGGGGCCTTAAGGCCAGTACAGTGGACAATAGAATCCAACTGTTGATGTTTATGCCCAAGGAAGCAAAACCTTTGCATTCTTCCTCTATATTTTTCCAAGGGATGGATGGATGGATGGACGGACAAATGGATGAATGAAGGGTGGATGGGTGGATGAAGGATGGGTGAGTGGATATGTGGATGGATGGGTAGATGAATGGATAGAAAGATGGGTGAAAGGGTGGATGGAAACGTGAAAGGGGGTGAATGGGTGGATGGGTGGATGGATGAGTGGATGGGTAGATGGGTGAATGGAAGGGTGAATGGGTGGATAGACAGGTGGGGAGGTGGATCAGAGAAGAAAGGAAAGGAGACATTTGTCCCTGAAATCTTCCCTTCATCTTTGACATCAGTCTATAATATCCAAGGGAACAAGGCAACAAAGCCCTGACAAAGCCCAAGCAAAGCTGCCACTGACTCCCTGCCGGACCCAGATTGGAAAGATAACAACTTCTCAGTCTGGATCCAGACTGAGAAGGAAAAAAGTTCCTTCTCCCTCCCACATTCATGGTAAAAATGCAAAGAACGTAGACTCGTTTCTCAAATCTCAGAGCCTGTCACTGAAATGCACATTGCAGAGCCACCGCTCAGCTCCCACCCTTCTGCACCCCCTCCCTCCCGGAGGCCAGGGTGTCAGGTGCAAGAACCACCAATGGTGGGTCTGCCTGGTTGAGTTAGGAAAAAAGTCCCAGAATGCACGACTGTTCCCAGCGGCCTCGGCTACCATCATGAAGACATTGGAACAAAGGCTCACACCTTTTTTTCCCCAGATGATCCAAATGCAGTGGAGGAGGGTCAAGTTAGAAGGGTTGGGGATGATGAAGTCCCTGATTCCACAGCACGTCCTCCTGTCCTGTCTGTTTCCTTCCTACGGCAACCTTTGCCTCTCTCACTCAGAAAAGAAAGACCTTTAGTCTGACCACCCCCCCTTGCCTTCCTTCACACCTCCTCCACCTCCTCTCAGCCAGAACTTGTGCAAATGACACTCCGAGTTCCACCTTCCCTGGCACGTCGGATGAGGAAATGACTGGAAACCTGACAGTCTATCACTACCAGGGAGTGACAATTTAAAAAGAAAAAAAAAAAAAAAGAGGATTCCAGTTATGAGTGTAAGTTTAAAAATGTAACTAAAAGCCTTCATCAAAGTTTAAAGAGCTTCTTGCGCTTTTAGCATTTGCTTATTTTGATTTATTGACAATGACACACCTAGGAACAGTCATCTCTGCTGAAGCAGTGGAGTAATGGACTTTAGGGGGAGAGAGAGAAAAAAGAGAGTGGGGGGAAAAGGAAAAAAATATGAGAGAAGGTGCAGCTCACAGAAGAGAGGCCGCTGATTACAGCCCACTAATTTGTTATGCACTCCGGCAAATCAGCGGTGATTCATATGACAAATAAGGAGAAAAAATTAACAGCTGTCATGTTGTGATGTGTTAATTTCCTGACAGTCTCTGCACTGAAGCCAATTACTGATTTAAGGGCAGGGAGAGAGAGCCCTGTTCAAGCTTCTAATTAGGCTTCTTCAAGACTAAAAGGATAAAAGCAAAAATAAGAGCAAGAGAATGAGGCAGGTAGCTGGGCTCCACGAAGCTCACATGCTTTTAAAGCCCCAGTTAAATAGCTTTAAGCTTAAGTGTGTTTAAGATAAGAATTTAGAAACATTTATTCACTTTTATCCCTGACCTGGTGGTTTAGGCTTTTGTGGAGTAATTGGGAGGCCAGCGAGGCCCACGGCTCTTGTTGCCCTCTTTCTACACGCGTCCAGCCTCTCCCATGTAATCTACTAATAATACCTTTGTTTAGTCATGTCAACAACCATTCATCACGGTGGTAGACAAAGGGCGGTGGGCAACCCACCAGCCTCCTACTTGGAGATCCTGCCGAAAGCATGGGGTCTGTGGCTGTGTCTTCACTGCCCCAAACGGTCCTGTTTGGCACTGGCCCCCAAATGGAGGGCAGGGTGCTGGGCAGGACAGTTCCTAGAGTCTGAGTGCTTAGACTCAGGTATCCTCACTGGATCCAAAGGAGAGGAGAATGTGGACATTACTGGCTTGACCTTGTTTATTTCTAACACTTTGTCTAGTCTGGTTCCTTCCATGTCATCTCTGTGGATCCAATTATCCAGAATAGGAACGGATCTACTCCAGGGACCTGATAGGTCCCTTGAGGGCAGAGGTAGGGAGAATAGGCGACTGAGAAGCTCATCCCTGGCCATTCTAGGCACCTTGGCACTTCATCAAAGTTATCCATAGCAGAAACTCCTACCTGGTTCTCCCATCATTATGATCCACGAGAAAAGTGAGACTCCAGGGGTCAAGAGCCACACTGTATGACCAGCTTACACAGGCGGCTCATTTTTTATTTTGTTTTCTAAGAACAGCAGTTCCTTTCCAATCTGTGCCTTTTGCTCTTGCCTGGTGATTATTTAAAGGCTTTTATTAAAAAAAATACTCAGAAATTAGAACCTCTGATTGGTGCTATGGTCACTCAGGGCCCTTCTGTAGTGGATTCCTGGGAAGCCTTACTTCCTGATGTTCATGGCTTTTTCCTTCCAGGTGAGCAAAATCCACTAGGATGCTGTGATTTCCAGTGATAAGGAAGAGGAAAGAAGAAAAGATGGAAGGAAAGAAAGGGAGAGAAGGAGACAAGGAAGGAGGGAGAGAAGGGAGGGAAAACCCAATCTAAGTGACCAAAGTGAATAGGGACATTTGGGGCTCACAAACAGAAGAATTCAAGAGGGCTGCTTGAGCGTGGCAGACACAGGACCCCCACTGGTATTGGGGCTTGAGGTCACTGCCTCAGCCTCTGGGCTCAGCTTCCTAGGTCATCTTCAGATGGGCTCATTCTGCAAGGTCACAAGTTTGATTGAAAAGAGAGAAGTGGACCTTTCTCTGTTAGTCACCCCAAGAGTCATGGGTGTCAATCTAGTTGACAGAATGAATTTGGCCAGGGGATGAGCTGGATCCTATGTCCACCATAGATCCGAGGGAAGAGCACACTTAGGCTCAAGGGTGAGAGGAAGATTTTCCAAAGAAAATCAGAGGATGGTCCTCAAAGGCAATATAAACCACATAAATGTCCCAGAGGAGATAAGTGGACACAAAAGGGAGACTTGGCAGAGAGCTTCTAGGCTAATCTTGATATTTCCAGACTTCTTGGAGCTTCCCAATATCTGAATATATTTAAAGTGATAGTAACTTGTTTTTTAGAGGGATGCAGGAGGGGAGGAGGGAAGAGCAAGAAGTAGAGGAGGAGAGCCCATTAGTGGTCACATGTGCAGCCAGCTCCTATGTGTGCAATGCTGACCCTGGAATTCTGATATAGAACAGGGCCTCATTTATTGCAGGGCTTTCTTTCAATAGAGATTTATCACACGCCTGGGAGTGAAACAGGCCCCTAACCTGGAGGCACTCACAGCTCCTGATGATGCAGTCCTGCTCAGAGACTGTGTAGCCCAGCTGAGGTCACATCAACCCTCTGCCCCAGAGGACTGCTGCCTCCTGCTGCCCGAGTGTCTGGGTCCAGGGTAAGCGCATCATTACTACAATTAAAGAATCACTCATGCGTTGACCGGTGAGAGGAAAATAGATCCCTAGAGTCCCAGCCTCCTCCTGGATGGCTTCCTCCTTTTAGGCAGGTGGTCTGATTAAAAGGCTTGAATGGTTTATTTCATTAGGAGTCACTGTAGGTATTGCCTGAGACAAGAATCCTTCGACATTGATTTTGTTGGTGACTGCAACCCTAAACTTAAAGGGATGGCTAAAAGGTAATTCACTCTCTAAGCTTTGCTCAATCCTGACCCATTATCAATTGAATTGAAATATGTCAGCACGGTGAGATATTGAGTGTATTATCTTTTTTAGGAAGGTTCGCTGAGTGAATAACATACATGCATTTACCTATCTAAGTGCTGTCCGACAGACTTATGATTTATTGATTCATATAGCGCCCTTCATCTGCATCAAGATGTTCTCCAAGAGAGCGCCACATCCCAGGGGAGCACTGTGCTACTGTGCTGGCCTTGGGGAGAAGAGGCCTCCTTCATGGCTTCTGCGTCTTCCATTCCTTGGGGTTCTGAAAAGCCCTCTCCCCACTGGAGGGACCTTGCCAGCCAACTATGGCTTTCCATGTGAGGAGGGAGCAGGGGCCTCCTCTCCCATTCACAGCTTCCCTTGCCCTTAGAGCTATTGGCCAGGGGGAAAAAATGCTTCCCTCAGAGCAGCCTTGGTGGCAATCTGGGGACCCTGACAAAGTCCATCCTGAGGACCATATTGTTCTTATTTGTCCTTCTCTTTTCCATCCCCCAAATTTTCAATTTAGCTTTTCTTTATCCTCCTCCTTCATCGGTACCTGTTAGGCTTTTTCTAGTGCTTTGCTTTGGCTCCAGAGTAAGGTGGCTGCTATGTTTAGGAAGCATAATTTTCTGATGTGCATGTGGCCTTATCAGCTCCCTTTCCCCCTGCACTGCCGCGTGTTATCAGCACAGCTCTGCGAAGCACTCGTGTTAGGGAAGCCAGGCCCAGATGAGAGGTGCTGGGCTACTACAAAGCTTTCAGATGATGGAGTGGCTGGTGCTGAAAGACACATCAAGATAGCGGGACTCCTGAGAATGTTCTCTGTAAGATTAAACAGCAAGCACAGGTCACACCAGGGACCCACAGGCAAAATGTGGAGGGAGAAGAGAAATAGAAACGTATGAGATCCTTCCATGTAAGGGAATCACAGTCCTTTCATTTACATGGCAGGACAGAGAACGAGTTCTTTGCATTCTATGGATGAGCAAACTGAGCCTTCCTGTCTTTTCTGCCAGACACCAAACCTGTCTGGGTTCTTGACAGGACAAGAGCCTTGAAGGTGACCTTGAAGGTCTTCTTCCAAAGAAATGCTATGATAGGAGGGAAAGGAGTAGCTGAGAGTGCTGGAGTATCCAAGGGGAGAAAAGCCCTATTACCCTCCAAGCCCTGAAGAACTCAGAGAAAACTCAGCACTGAAAGAAGCCACTCTCTTCAGTTCCACTTGGACCCATTTCAAATTCTGTCTGGTAAGTGTCAGCTGCCTGAAAGAGTTTGAGAAAGAAAGACAGAGGCAGGAGACACAGCATTTGGTCAGGTTTCAATTTAGACTGGATAAACAACAAAAGGAGCCCATTCCAAAGTCCCAAGTGGGAGGTCTCTGACCTGGAACACAGGGATCTGTGAGGGTCCCTAGACAGGCTTCCAACAGTCTGGGAAGCCCATAAAGCGATAGACAAATTGTTCACATGGGAAGTGTGTGCCCCTTAGGATGGGAGCCATGGATTTCAGGGATTTCGTCTTGAGGAGACTGTGATGCCAAAGACTCAGAAGCTCCTTATTATGGTTCAGATATGAAGTGTGCCCCAAAGACTTGTGTGTTGAAGGCTTTGTCCCCAATGTAGAAATGTTTAGAGGTGGGGCTTTTGGGAAGCAATTGGTTCATAAGGACTCTGACCTCATCAGTGGATTAATCCACTGATGTATTAATGATTTAATGGAATTATAGGAGATGGTAGAAATTTTGAGAATTTGAAATTTTGGAGGAAATAGCTCTGTTATGGTTTGAATATGAGGTGTCCCCCAAAAGCTCACTTGTGAGACAAGGCAGGAAGGTTCAGAGGAGAAATGATTGGGTTGTAAGTCTTAACCCAATCAGTGAATTAATCCTTGATGGGGTTAATTGAAGTGTTAGGGTGTGGCTGGAGGAGGTGGGAATTGGGGTGTGGCTTTGGGGTATATATTTTGTATTTGAAGAGTGGAGTGTGTGTGTGTCTCTCTGTCTCTCCCCCTCTCTCTCCCTCTCTCTCCCTCCTTTCTGATCACCGCCATGTGAGCTGCTTCCCTCCCCTGCCATGATGTTCTGCCTCACCTCGAGCCTCGAGGAATGGAGCTGACCTTCTATGGACTCAGACCTCTGAAACCAAGAGCCCTCAAATAAACCCTTCCTCCTCCATAATTGGGCTGGTCAGATCATTTAGTCACAGCAGCAAAAAAGCTAAAACAGGTCCCTGGGGTTCCCTGGAAGGATATATTTTGTGTCTGGCCCTTCCTCTCTCTGTCTCTCTCTGCTTCCAGCTGCCATGGACTGAGTAGCTTTCCTCTACCACACCCTTCCACCATGTTTCTGCCTTGCTGCCTGCAGACCATGGACTGAAACCTTTGAAACCATAGCCCTCCTTGTTGGGGTACAGTGGTGCATGCCTGTAATCCCAGCAACTTCAGAGGCTGAGGCAGGAGGATTGCAAGTTCGAGGCCAGTTTCAGAACTTAGTAAGACCCTGTCTCAAAATAAAAACTTAGAAAAGGACTTGCGATGTGACTCAGTGGTTAAGTGCTCCTGAGTTCAATCTCTGGTACAAAAAAAGGAAGAAGCAGAAGAAGGAGGAGGAGGAGGAAGAGGGGAAGGGGAAGAGGAAGGGGGAAGAAATCTTTCCTCCAGTAAGTTGTTTATGGTCAGGTATTTTGGTCAGCTGACTAATACCTCTCACTGCTTCTAAGTAGGACTCTAAAGTGAGACAGAACTGGGCCGAATCCCTGCTCTTCCACCTTCTGGCTACACGACCAAGGGCAAGTTCTTTATCCATGAAAAAGAAATCCAATTTCATACAAACTGCCAACGAAGGGCCACAATCCTGTTCTCTCAAAGAACTGCCATTAAGATCAAATAAGGCATCGTGCATGCAATGATCACGTGACCTCCTAGGACGCAGCAGCCTGTCATCAACAGGAATGTGGGTGGTGGTAGAAGAGGTGGAGGACTCTCACCCCATCCTGACCAATCCTCAGAAATGCTTTCTCTGGGAACCAATTCCTCATCTGAAAAATGGGTACAACAGACCCAACCTGCTACCTTACAGTGTGACTATGAAGATGATAGGAAAAAATGCCGAGAGAAAACTCTGTGATCTATGAGTCTTTCTCTAGATCCACAATTCTCTGGGAGAGGTTCCTCTGACCCCATCTCCAAGCTGGGGAGCTGGGCTGGCCTGTGCCAGGGCGGGGCTGATGGCCTGAAGGAGGGTCTGTAATTCTGATCACCAGATGGCTTTTCCAGGCGCCCCCTCTCTAGACCTTCACCTTTTATAAAAGCTCAAGGGTAGCTGGGGGAGGGGAGATTGCCTTTTAATTTAATAGGGAGAATAATTCACATGCTTATAATGAAATGCGACAAGCAGAACATAACAAGTAAATACAATACAAACTACCTTGCAAGCCTCTAAGGTAACAGAAAATAACTAGTTTTAGTTGCTTTTTTATCTATTATGAGGAATGTCAAGCATTTGACAACAGAGTATTTAATAAAAAATACTATAATTTGTGTTTAAGCGATAGCAATAGATATTACATTTATTTTATTTCTATCTAAGGAGACAGGTTTGGGATTTCTTAAAGGAATTAGGAAATACAAAGTGAGAGGTTTAATGGGCCTGAGATAAGCAGGCCGTGGACTGGGGCTCCCTGGGGCTTCCACGTGGGGACATAGCCAGCTGGAGGGGGTTCGTGTGCCCACCCCATGACAGTCTCCATGGGGAGATGATGGAAAGATACAACTGCACATTCCAGGAAAAAATATGGAGGAACTGGCTGAAGACCGTGGAGAACCCTTCACACATGATCCCTTACAAGCCCCGGGAAGGTCTCATGACACATCTGGAGAACCATAAAACACCAGGACAGACCTCATTCATGTGCCCCCGAAAAGACGCACAAGGTTGATTGAGCTTCATGGTTGGTGATGCTGGAAATCAGAAGTGCCCATCCCAAGGGCAGCAGGGAAACACAGTGGCATGACCCTCAAAGAAAGCCATTTGACCTCTCTGGAGTTACAGGTTTAAGTACAGATAGACCTCAAAAATGCAGTGCTGATGGAAAAGGAATTTAAACCCGTGCATGGAAGCCTAAAACATACACTGTAAGGGGGCACGCAGGTGCCAGCATGGATTGGAAAGCTATGCAATAAAGTCACAATAGTGGCCACCCCTGGAAAGAGAGAATGGAAGGGGACCAGGGAGTGATGTGGAGACCGCAGATATATAACTGAGCCTGCTCCCAGAGGAGGCACGGAACTCGATTTTATTTAAAATATCTGAGGCAAATATGACAAGTGTTAATATTTCTTAATTCTGAATATTGGAGAAGTAAATATTGGCTCTTCTCTGTACTTTTTGTATTATTTTTTCTCCAAAGAATAAAAAAACCCAAAGCAAGTGAGAAAGAGCATTCAGATAACAACATTAACTAGGGAGGCCTCCTGGACCCAGGAGGAGGCCTGGACATGGGGTTGGTGACATAGAAGGTCAGGGACCTTTTGGCCTTAATGATGCTTAATGCAAGTCAGGTTCAGAAATCGCCAGGGATAGTCTGGCTCTGGCATTCTTACCTGTGCCAGCCTGCTGTGTGACATCCAGCTGAGGAATCCGATTTGAGCGTAGAAAGGAGGAGGCCAAAATAAGCCAGCAGAGGGTCTGGGGAACCCCCCTGACCTTGAAGTGAAGGCCTAGAAGGACATGGAAAGGGAGGAAGACAGTGAGGGCATGCTGGGGGGTGTGGACCTCCCAGGAAGCGGGAATAGCAGGAAGCTGGGTTAGGGGGCTCCGAGGAGGGTCCTTGGGCAGGGAGAGTGAGATATTTCTTGAGCCCCCCACCAGGGGAAAACTCAGGCCCCTCAGAGTGGAAGCCTTTGCTCATCACTGCTCCAACATCGCCACAGTGAAATGTTAGCCCAGGGGCCAGAGTCCGAGTTCTCAAGAGAAACTGAAATCCCCTTTCTATACGACAGCCCTGTATTTTCAGATATGTGCTCAACTTAGCTTTGTACCTCTGTTGGAGCCTTGTATGCAGATCTGCGACTGCACTGGGAACTCCAGAGATGGTGAAGGGCACTGGGAACAATGGAAAAGAGCCCCAAGGGAGCATGTAGGTAACCGCCTCCTTCCTGTAAAAGCCACTGGTTCTTATGGCAGCAGGCCACTTCCCCATCACCTGAGATCAGTCAAGTCCTTTAAACTCTCCAAGCTCCCTTTCCTTTTGAGTCAAAGGGAAATCCTTGGGCCCAACTCATGGGCCATAGAAGCAGAGTCAACAGTGTCACATAAGCATGAGATGGCATTCAGAAAACTGATGTGCCGCCCATACACAAAGCATTAATGCTGTTGCTCATGTTGGGCACTGAATTTTTATAAGCAAAGAGTCGATGTCGAATCCATTCAGCATTCTCATGTTTTAACACCAGACAAACAAATGCTGCTGAGAATTCCTCTTATTGGGCTCAAGGCAGGCTCTGCTCGGGATGGGACTCCTATGAGAAGCTCTTTCTGTGTGTGAGGTCTGATGGTCCTGCATGTAGAGGAGAAGCCATCTTCTGCAGGTTCTGGTGCTTATCCATCACTGGGCAGCTGCACTGAGAAAGGAGCTCACTTCTCCACCTCCGTTCTCAGCCCCAGTAGGTGGCAGGGGGTGAGCCTAGGACCTGTGCATTATGCAAATCAGGGCTGTGCTGGTGAAATGGGCAAGCTTGCACGTGGAGAGCGTCGCAGGTGCTGGAGCCAAGGCCAGCGGCTCTGACAGAGCATCAGTCATCTGAAGTGGGATCTGACCACATGCCCTATGCAAAGGCCCCTTGTAAACTAGGCTTCAAGAGGCTCCAGCAAACTAGCTTCCTGGGCATCCCTGTGCACCATGGCCTGGGGCCGCCTCTGCCGCCATGCCTTCCTTGGACCAGCTCATCCTCAGAGCAGAACAGAACCAAATGCACATGTGAACAACGCCGCAGTCCCCAACCCAGGTTCTGCCCAGGTAGCCTGTGGCACAGCCAGAGCAATTAATAACCTTGGCACCTGGATGAGAGGCCTTGGCAGGTTCCTCCTCTTCTCCATTTCCCTTCCCAGTGCCTGTGAATAAATTAATCCCCTAATACATAATTAACTCGAAGTTGAAAGGTGAAGTCAAACTTAACCAATTTACTGTTCTGGAGCCGGTTTAGTTCGGATCATGTGATTTTAATTCTTTCCGTATGACCAGGTGATGGGGAAGGAGGAAGGGGGAGAGGAAAATGCACAGATTAATTTCATTCCTTAACCTCCCTAATGCGCCTGCTTGCTTGCATCGTGTTGCAGACAGCAGATCATCACATGATTTATGGGACTGACCGCTGCCTGCATCTCTCAGGCTAATGACACACACACTGGAGTCATTGATTTGTATGAGTGGCCCCCACTCTTCATTTATCACAATTTAATGTAAGAGTTTGCAATGCAGAAAAAAAATCCACATGGGAAACACGGACCCAAAGGCCCAGCCGCTAACCAGTTATGAATCATTTGCTGCCTTTTAATATATAGACTATTCTATTCTGGAAAATGCCCCGTAAGGTCATATTCTTCTCCTGAACATCCCGACAATTAAAGTCCCCAAGAAGCTGTTTTAAGATGCATGACCCCCCAGCACCTTTGTTAGCTCACGCTCTCCTTGTAATGCATGGTATCGATTTGCGTCTGAACTCTCCGGAACCCTTCATAAGCCATAACCCACGAAAGTTTCCGAGGGCAGCGCTGCAGAAGCCAAGTATGGATGCCCAGGAGCTCCTGGTTTGGGCCAGCCAGGCTGCATGCGGGCGTAGGGCATGGCCCCTTCCCCACACAAATGCTATGGGTAAACCCAAAGGGGCTTATAGCGGTGAGGGCCAGACCAATCCCCTCCCCGGAAGTTAAGAGTATTTGAAAGCAGAGCATTTAATTTCTGATTACAAGAAATGGCTGTAAGCTAATTATCTGGAAGATTCAGAAAAGGAGCTACAGATGTGAGGAATAACAACACTAGAGAGCCCTGTGTTTCCCAAACTGAAGAGACGGCACCCTGGGATGATGCCACAGGATAGTCAAGTCCTTGGGACAGTTAAGCATCTCTTCCTAGACGGGCATAGGAAGAAAAATAGTAGGCTGTAGGGAGAAAAATAGTATTTCACTCTAGACACACATGAGCGTGTGTTTCTATATCAAATATCTGAGGTGGATAAATATTAAGAAGAAAAGAGGTTTATTTTGGCCCATGGCTCTAAAGACTGGGAAGTACGAGATCAGATGGTTGCATTTGATGAGGTCCTTCTCTCTGGTGGAGACTTTACAGAGTCCTGGAGTGATGCAGGACACCACAGGGAGACAAGGACACATCCAAAAGACAGAGCCACGTTGACTTTTAAAACAGACTCACTGTCAAGGTAACCATTAATCCATTAACCCACGAAGGGATCAATCCATTCACACACTTACCACCTAATCACCTTAAAGGACCACCTCTTAACATCTCACAGTTCAGACTCAATTTCAGCATGAGTTTTGTTGGAAACACTGAAACCATAGGACTAGGTTATATAGTAAAATGAAAAACACGTTTTTAAAGATAAAATATAAGCCTGCTTATGTGGGAACAGTGTCCCAAAGTTGCTTGATTATGGAGGTATGACCTCTGGTCAGATGAACTCCAAGAAGAAAATGTGGGAAGCATGGATTTTTTTTTGACCGGAGTCACAGATGCAGATTCCTATGGGGTTAAGAGGGCAAGTGGGGATCAAAGAAAGCAGAACCAGGAGCCCATCTGCCAGGGAGAAATACTCAGGTCCAGTTGGAGAATGATGGACCCAGCGTGGCCCTGCTTCCTAATTTTTCAAGATAGGTACAAAATTGATTTATCTAAGTCATATATATTTCTCAGGGTCCAAATAATGGAAAGAACACAGTTTATCTCTAACTGAATGCCAGAGCTAGAGTTCCAGTTGCTGACTGGTGCAACCTGCCTGTGCTATCTGGCCAAACCTGGTCTCCCTCCCTCAAGAGGTAATCCTCATGCCACCTTCAGGAAGGGAGCTTGCTGAGAAATCCTGGAACATCTTGGAAGTGATTTTCTTACCCTTGGCAACAATAGAAAGAAACCTTTGGTGCACCCCAGCATGGATGGTAGGTCAGCTTCAAGGTCAAAGCTAAGAATTCCAAATTAGAAGCTCTAATAGAGTAATAGAGTAAGGGTAAAGAGTAAGGGGAAATAGTCGTCTACTCATTGAATTTTTTATATATAAAAAAAAAATTTGGTTGTGCTAGATGAATAGTTCTAGACATCTTCTCTGTAACATAGTTCCTAGAGTTAACAGTGAGGCTCTGCATATGTGGAATTTGTTAAGGGGATGGATCTTATGTCAAATGTCCTTACTTTTAAAAAGTGCAGGAGAGTGGAGAACCAAAGATCCTCTGCAAGGTGTTGGAAATATCTGCATTATGGGTGGGACCTTGAATGTCCCCAAGGGCTCATGTGCTAAGACTTGGTTACTGAAGACTTGGTTACTTGGTGTATTGGAAGGTGCTAGAGCCTTCAGGATATTGGGGCCTAGTAGAAGGAAGTTAGGTGATGGGAAGAGGGTGCCCTTGAAGGAGATATTGGTGCCCTCCCCTTCCTCTCTCTCTTTTTGTCTCCTGGCTGCTATAAGGTGAGCAGTGACTTTTACAACACGTTCCCAGCAGGATCCAACTTGCCATGACAGTGCCAAGCAACCATGGACTGAAACCTCTGAAACCGTGTACTGAAATCAGTCTTTCCTCTTTGTAAGTTGATTATCTCAGGTATTTTGTCACAGTGATGGAAAACTGACGAACACAGTCTATTACCTGGATTGTGGTGATGGTATCACAAGGTGTTTGTATATGTCTGAGCTCATCAAATTGAACATAATAAATATGTACACTTCCTAGTACATAGACTATACTTGAATAAAACTTCAAATTGCTCTTTAATTACAAGATGATCTTCAGTACTATTTTCAAATAAATAAAAAGCAATTTACAATAACTCCTCCCCCCAAAAATAAATAAAATGTTTATAATCATAAACTAGAATGTTTGATCAATCCTTGAATAAATTCCTTCATAAAAATAATCTCTCTGAAGATGTCATCTTAGTTCATTTGGCATTTTCATACCAGATTTATTTTGCAGTAAAGTCTACTCCCAACACCTTGTCATTTTCCCAGAAGCACCTCACTGTCACATCTTGGAAAAAGAAGAAATATGAAAAAAAAAAAAAAAAAAAAAAGAAAGAATGGCCTGTTTTCTTCCTGGCAAATTCCAGCACTCTGACGGAACGCTCAAACACGTGGCAGTCTGGACCATGCATGTTGGAGACTGTGGCTCGCTCACCCTTGTGCCTGGCTTATGCTGTGCTCTGGGCCTGTGCAGTAGGAGAGCTGGTACCTCCAATGGAAAGGAGGTCTGTGGGGGCGACTGGATAAGAGAGCAACAGATGCTGAATTATGAACCACAGAAGGAGCCAGCACAGTCCCAGCAGGAGTGATGGCAGGGACGGGGAGGAGATGCCCCTTCCAGACGCCCAGTGGAGATATGCTTTGGCAGGCCAGGGTTGGGTATGAAGTGCCAGGAAAGCAGCCCACGGTGGGGAGGCCAGTGTCCTCAGCTCTGAGACTGTCACTCCCTCTGCAGGCTTCGTCTGATACTAGAGGTCAACATGCCCACCCTGTCTTGAAGCTGCTACAGGATATGTGAGACAGTTGCTTGGGCTCCTCACTGAAACCCATTCATGCTTTCACTTACTCATTCAGCACATGCATATAGATACCGCAGATGGTTCAGGCTCTGGGCCAGCACCTGAGGGTAAGGGGGAGCAGGGTGGGCATGGTCTTTGTCCCCGCGAAGCTCACATTTGGAATGGAGGTAAGGGATGCACTATTAAGGGAAAAAAATATCTTAGGCAATTGCAGATGGAAGGACAGGGACATTGGAGTGGGTGTTTGGGGTGGTCATCTGTAAAAAAATGAGTCATGAGCTGATTGCTAACTGAAGACCCAAGAGAAGGGCATTCCCAGCAGAGTGAGCAGCAAGTGCAAAGGTCCTGAGGCAGCATGAGTCCAACATGACTTTGGAATAGAAGTGTATTTAGAGGTACACAAACTTTACTCGCATGAGGCCAAACCGCATGCCCCTCAAGCCACCCTAGAACAGAGTGTTGTAGCGGGTAGCAGGGGAGCAGGAGAGGTAATCACACACATAGCCAACACACACCCCTGGACCTGGAGTTGTCAAAGACTGGGTTCAGTCCTGTAGGAATCTACATCCTTCAAGAAGGAGGTGAACACAGGGCTATCAGCATGTGGTGTGAGGTCTCTACAGGAAAAACACGCCCCACAGGGCATTAGGGAAACCCTCAGTTACAGGAGTTTCTAACAAGCTCTTGAAGGAAAAGGAAGCATTT
This sequence comes from Sciurus vulgaris, assembly GCF_902686455.1. NCBI lineage: Eukaryota > Metazoa > Chordata > Mammalia > Rodentia > Sciuridae > Sciurus > Sciurus vulgaris. Next base: position 40,612,976 of record NC_136478.1, on the reverse strand, counting down.
GCAGAGGAACAGGAGGGTGGGAACTGCATGTCCCTGTACAGTCTTGAAAGGCTGGGGAGCCAGAAAAGCTGTGGGTGTGGCTGGGTCATCAGCTGGAGGCACGTGGAGGCCTGAGAGTGGCCAGGAGGAAGTAGCTACCAATGCCAGTGGTTGCAGAAATGGCCAGGCAGGGAGCCCCAGGGAGCAGCCAGACAGAGACAGCTGGCTGGAGACTTCCTGGGCCTAGGCCTTCCACTCGGAAGCTGGAACATCTAACAGAACACACACCTGGGCCAGCGACCTGAGATAGTCAGGGGAGCCCTGGCCAAGGGCCGACAGCGGCCTGTATTCCTTGGCAAATGCAGTGGGCTCTCGCCTGTCAGCCACCATCGCCCCTGCACTGCCCCGCCACAGCCTGCAGGCCAAAGACTGGTCTCCAGGCTGCCCAGTTGGCTAGGTGGGAGCAAACCTCCCTGAACCTGGTGACTGCATACCAATGGCTCATTTAGTCTTCCTACCAACCCCATAGGGTAAGCCCAGTTTTGCCATTTCACATGCGGAAACAGTCTCAGAAAGGCTCCTTGGCTAGCTCGAGGTTGCACAGTTAATAGATAATGAGGCCAGAGTGATGGGACGCATGCCTTTGGGGGCGCAACGGTGGCTACAGAGGCATCATGATGAGCTTTTGCTGACAGCAGAGCCTAAGGTAGGGCTTGTGTGCAGGTGATCTCCCAAGGAGGCATCCCAGGGGCTGGGAAGGGGGATGGGGATCGGGGGAGAGCTGACCTAAGAACTCAGCAGAGGAACACAGGGGCAGGAAGCAGGGGATGGGATGCAGTCTAGTAGGTTTGGTGGGCCAGCCTACACACAAGAGCAAAAAGCAGGCCAGAGACACGAGGTGTAGGTGCAAGAGAGCCAGAGACTTCAAGCTTCCCTCATAAAGCATGGCTTCCTTTACATTCCCCGTTCAGTCCTCAGGCTCCGTGTCAGGTGAGACAGCCCTCGGGCTCAGAGCTTCTGCAGACAGCTGAACCTAGCTATGTTTTTTTCCAAATACCGTTTTGTCCTTGTATTATTTGACTATGGTCTCCTCTATTTATCCAATGATGGGGTTTCCTGTTTATGATATTGCAGAATGTTTCCCTTAAAGCTAGACTCGTTCATGTAGAAGAGGTGAGTGGACCCAATGAAAATGTTAAGGAATGGTGCAGGAGATGGCCCAGGAGAGTCTTGGTGAATGATTTAGTCAGTTTTTTCATTGCTGTGACTAAATGATCTGACCCAGCACAATTATAGAGGAGGAAAGGTTTTTTTGATGGCTCACAGTATCAGAGGTCTTAGTCCATAGAAGGCTGGCTCCATTCCTCGGGGCTCGAGGTGAGGCAGAACATCATGGCGGAAGAGTGTGACAGAGGGAAGCAGCTCACATCATCAAGAAGCAGAGAGTGACAGATCAATATCAAGCAATGAAATAGAAGAAGCCATTAAAAATCTACCATCCAAGAAAAGCCCAGTACCAGACGGATTCTCAGCCGAGTTCTACAAGACCTTCAAAGAAGAACTCATTCCAATACTTCTCAAAGTATTCCAGGAAATAGAAAAGGAGGGTACCCTACCAAACTCATTCTATGAAGCTACTATCACCCTCATACCCAAACCAGGAAAAGACACATCAAGGAAAGAAAATTTTAGACCAATATCCTTGGTGAATATAGATGCAAAGATCCTTAACAAAATATTGGCAAACCGTATCCAAAAACATATTAAGAAAATTGTGCACCATAATCAAGTGGGATTCATCCCTGGAATGCAAGGATGGTTCAACATTCATAAATCAATAAACGTAATCCATCATATCAATAGACTTAAGGATAAGAATCATATGGTTATTTCAATTGACGCAGAAAAAGCGTTCGACAAAATACAACACCCTTTCGTGCTCAAAACACTAGAAAAAATAGGGATAGTAGGAACATACCTGAACATTGTAAAGGCTATTTATGATAAGCCCATGGCCAACATCATTCTTAATGGAGAAAAACTGAAACCATTCCCTTTAAAAATGGGAACAAGACAGGGATGTCCTCTTTCACCACTTCTATTCAACATTGTCCTCGAAATTCTAGCCAGAGCAATTAGGCAGACTAAAGAAATTGAAGGGATACAAATAGGAAAAGAGGAACTTAAGCTGTCACTATTTGTGGATGACATGATTCTATATTTAGAGGATCCAAAACCTTCTCCAGAAAACTTCTAGACCTCATCAATGAATTCAGCAAAATAGCAGGCTATAAAATCAACATGCATAAATCTAAAGCATTTTTATATGCAAGCGATGAAACACCTGAAAGGGAAATGAGGAAAACAACTCCATTTGCAATAGCCTCAAAAAAAATAAAATACTTGGGCATCCATCTAACCAAAGAGGTAAAAGATCTCTACAATGAAAACTACAAAACATTGAAGAAAGAAATTAAGGAAGACCTTAGAAGATGGAAAGATCTCCCATGTTCTTGGATAGGTAGAATTAATATTGTCAAAATGGCCATACTACCAAAAGTGCTATACAGATTCAATGCAATTCCAATTAAAATCCCAATGATGTATCTTACAGAAATAGAGCAAGCAGTCATGAAATTCATCTAGAAGAATAAGAAACCCAGAATAGCTAAAGCAATCCTTAGCAGGAAGAATGAAACCGGAACTTCAACTATACTACAAAGCAGTAGTAACAAAAACAGCATGGTATTGGCACCAAAATAGAAAGGTAGATCAATGGTACAGAATAGAGGACACAGACACAAACCCAAATAAATACAATTTTCTAATACTAGACAAAGTTGCCAAAATATGCAATGGAGAAAAAATAGCCTCTTCAACAAATGGTGCTGGGAAAACTGGAAATCCATATGCAACAGAATGAAACTAAATCCCTATCTCTCACCCTGCACAAAACTCAACTCACAATGGATCAAGGACCTTGAAATCAGACTAGAGACCCTGCAGATTATAGAAGAAAAAGTAGGTCCAAATCTTCACCTTGTTGGCTTAGGATCAGACTTCCTTAACAGGACTCCCATAGCACAAGAAATAAAAGCAAGAATCAATAACTGGGATAGATTCAAACTAAATACCTTTCTCTCAGCAAAGTAAACTATCAGCAATGCAAAGAGAGAGCCTACAGAGTGGGAGAATATCTTTGCCACTCATACTTCAGATAGAGCACTAATTTCCAGAATATATAAAGAACTCAAAAAAACTCTACACCAAGAATACAAATAACCCAATCAACAAATGGGCTAAGGAAATGAACAGACACTTCACCGAAGAAGATCTACAAGCAATCAACAAACATATGAAAAAATGTTCAACATCTTTAGTAATAAGAGAAATGCAAATCAAAACCACCCTAAGATTCCATCTCACCCCAATTAGAATGGCGATTATGAAGAATACAAGCAACAATAGTTGTTGGCGATGATGTGGGGAAAAAGGTACACTCATACATTGCTGGTGGGGCTGCAAATTAGTGCAGCCACTCTGGAAAGCAGTGTGGAGATTCCTTAGAAAACTTGGAATGGACCTACCATTTGACCCAGCTATCCCACTCCTCGGCCTATACCCAAAGGACTTAAAATCAGCATACTACAGAGATACAGCCACATCAAAGTTCATAGCTGCTCAATTCACAATAGCCAGACTATGGAACCAACCTAGATGCCCTTCAATTGATGAATGGATAAAGAAACAGTGATATATATATATATATATATATATATATATATATATATATACACACACACACACACACACACACACACACACACACACACACAATGGAATATTACTCAGCCATAAAGAATAATAAAATTATGGCATTTGCAGACAAATGGATGAAATTGGAGAATATCATGCTAAGTGAGATAAGCCAATCTCAAAAATCCAAAAGACAAATGATCTCACTGATAAGCGGATGATGACACGTAATGGGAGGTGGGAGGGGGGCAAGAATGGAGGAAGGAGGGATTGTATAGAGGGAAAAGAGAGGTGGGAGGGGTGGGGAAGAAGGAAAAAAAATAACGGAATGAATCAAACATCATTACTCTATGTAAATGTATGAATATGCAAATGGTATACTGTTACTCCATGTACAAACAGAAACAACATGTATCCCATTTGTTTACAATAAAATAAATAAATAAATAAATAAATAAATAAATAAAAAAGAAGCAGAGAGTGAGTTTCTACTCTCCAGATACAAATATATACCCCATAGCCACATCTCATTCCCACCTCCCCTAGCCGCCCACTACCACTTCAATTAATCCCATCAGGGATTAATTCACTGATTGGGTTAAGACTCTTACAACTCAATTGTTTCTCCTCTGAACCTTCCTGCATTGTTTCACATGTGAGCTTTTTGGGGACACCTCAAAACCAAACCATAACAGTAAATGATGCCAAGGAGATTCTGGAAGGCTGTGCAGGCAGGAGCTGCTGCTGGGTACAGACACCCCAAATCCCTGCAGGTCCTGTTTTCCAATCAGGCTGCAGCCTCCTCGGAGGCAGGGGATGCCTGAATTAATGATGCTCTGCAATAGCAGAAGTCACCATGCCTGATGGCAGCCTTTCTTCTGCCACCTGCCCTCATACCCATTACGGCACCCGGATGGGGCCCATGCGTCTGTGTCTCCCACAGGGAGCAGTTTGGCCAGAGTAACTGCACTGTGCTCAGTGAACAGCTCTGAATTGACTGATCCTAAACAGTCACCAGAGCTGAGAGAAGCCAGCCTTCGGCACGTAAGTCCAGAGCCTATGTCTCTACTCACCTTCTAGAATCTGTGATTCTGCAGATGCTCCTGCCTCCAGCCATTCGTGTACAGCTCACGTGGTACGGGCTGCGTGAGGGCAGGACCCCCTCTGACTCATTCGCCAAGCCCTGTTGCACAGAGTGGGCTATGTAAATGTTGGTGCCTGGATGCTGCTCTTTCCACTCGGTCTTATGAGGATGCTGGGTAGAGGAAAGGGGCTCTGATTTCCACATACTCCCTTTTTGACAGCCAGTCCCATGCATCTGGAGGGTTGGTGGGAGGATTAAATGCAGCCCTGAGCACAACAGCACTCTGGACAGTTTGACTCACTGCACAAAACTGGGGCCTCAGGTACGTGTCGCTGTGTTCTTATTACAGCGGGGCGTGTTGTGAAATTAACAGCTTGTTTAACCCGCACACATTCGGCAAAAGGCGGCTGCAGAGGGAGAAGGCAGAGAGCCACTTTAGATCCCACCCTCCTGCTCTTGCTGGAAACCCCCGTCTAGTCGCAGGAGGACTGTCCCTGCAGGTCACCACCAGGGCAGCTCTTTTCCTGTCCCAAGTCCCACCAGCTTTGGCACTCTGAAGAGTCAGGAAGCAGAGTCCGCTCTTCTTCTGTTGGTCCTGCCTCATCATGCGCACCTCTCGGAGGCAGCTGGGCCTACTTCTTGGAGACGCCATCCATCCAGGGTAAGCCTGAGGCTGGCGCAGGCCGTGTGTCTCCTTCCTCTCCATCCTCAGTCACTGATGGATCCCAGGAAATTATCTGAGGGCTGTGCAGCCTCTCTGGGTCTTAGGTGGGAAACAGGGCCCTGTCTTAAGAACCCTAGGGGCCCTCGCTTCTGACTCCCCTTCCCTCCTGCCCCAGAGTGTTTTCCACCAGGGCCGCCCACGCTCTTGCTCTTCTTCACTCTGATCTCTCACGAATCTGTACTGTTGAATCTCGCCCTCCCCTGGAGCCTAGGCTTCTGGGAGTCTAAAGTCAGGAGAAGACTCTCTGGGCCTGAACAATGAAAGTGGGGTGGGTGGAGGGATAAATGTGGGAGAGGGAGAGGGGAAAAGACATCGCTTAATACAGTATTTTCTCATGACTCCCTTCGACATTAGAATCAAACTCCATATCTATAACTTCTGCAGCCACAGATTTAACCAAATTTATATTTTTTAAAAAGCTGTCTGTACTGAACACCTGTAGACATTTTTTTGTTGTCATTATGCCTTCAACAATAGAGTGTAACACCTATTTACATAGCATTGACATTGTATGAGTAACCCAGAGGTGATTTAAAGTATAGGGGAGGATGATGGTAATATGTGAACACTACCCTGTCTTATGGAAGTAATTTGAGTATCTGCAGATTTTTATATCTACTGGGGGTCCTGGAACCAAGTCCCCCTGGATTCCAAGTGATGACTACCTGTAATCTAGTTGTTCAAAGCAATACCTTAAGGTAGTTTCATTTTTGCTCCCATTTTATGGATTAGGAAAAGGAGGACAAATGGGGTCAGTGAGCTCCTCAGAATAACAGTCATGAGTCACACCCAGGGATGTCTGACCCCATGCCTCACCTTCCCACAGTTGCACTAGCCCCATCCATTCCTCATGAAGAAGGTTAACAGCTGAAAGGAAGGGGCAGCTAGCAGGGCCAGGTGGTAGGAAAGTCAGGTGGCACCAAAGCTGCTATTTTCCAGCAGGCATCCTAGGCCAGGTCTGCAGACAAAAACTCAACACTTGGGGCTTACAGAAGCAAGTTTTCTTAGTAATCTAGTCCTTGCGATTTAGAGAGTTCGCATAAAGTAGAACTGATCTTCAATTTAGTTCCCTTCTTGGAAGATAATCGGTTGTTCCAGTTGAAGTTGGCACAGATCAGCTCCGTCTGCTTGGCACTATGGTTCACTTTGGCCTTCAATGTTGTTGCCTACTATCACGAGGGTCAGATCATGAGGAGCAAGCATCAGGGCATACTCAGAAACTGTTCACTTTCAGCTTTACATTCCTGAGACCCCTTTTTGGTGTTTGGCATACAAGGGAGACTCTTTACCCCGACACGATGTGTGCCGGTTCTGGTGGATCATGTACATCATGTTTTATTTCACTTATTGCTTCTATTACACCTGTTTTTTTTTTTTTTTTTTGTAGACAATGACTTGTTACAGATACTTTCACAGACAATCACAATGAAGAACAGATATGTAAAGAGACCTACTAAGGCGACACAGTAAAAAAGTAATAGAGCCAGGGTTTGATTCTGGGCCATCTGAGTAGATCTCTTGATTCAGAACAGTCACATCAAAATTTAATACTGGAAGGAATAAAATATATGGGAACAATAGCCAAAAGGAAGGGAATAAATGTAAATGTACTGCTGTAAGATTCTTATAAAATAAGGGAAGTGGCATGATATTATTTGAAGGTGGAGTTAAAGATGTATATTGAAAACCATAGAAAAACCACTTAAAAAACAAAACAGGAAGTGGAGGTAAAATGGAAGTATAAAAAATAAAGTCATTCCAAAAGAAGATAGGAGAAAAGAACAAAAAAACAGGTGAGACAAACTTTTAAAGTAACAAGATAATAAGCTTAATCATATTGAAAATTGCACTAAATGTAAATGGTCTAAACATTCTTACCAAAAGAAAAAGAATGTCACATTGGATGTAAAAACAAAATCCATCTATAGATTGTCTGAAAAATGTGTACTTTAAAAATTGAGAATAAAGAGAATAAAAATGAGATATCAAGGTGTTCTTCAGAAATGAGTAGATAAACAAACTATAGTATGGCTATAAAATGAAATAATCCTGCTAGCAACAAAAAGGAGTAACCTATTTATATACACGACGTGGAAAGATCTTAAATGCATTTTACAAAATGAAAGAAACTAGAACCAATGGCTGCATATTATATGATTCTGTTTATATGACATTAGATGACAGTTAAAACTCTGGGTCATGGAACAGATCAGCAATTGCTAGGAATTAGAAAGTGGGGGAGATTCAACCCCAAAGTGAAAGATAAAATTGTTCTGTATGGTACTAGGGTGGTGAATATATGATTTAGATTTTTTTGGAAATCCAGAAAACTTTATTCTACAAAGAACACCCTTATAGTTTCATTTTTAAAGTCAACTGGATATTGAAAGTACTCAAGCTGTAATGCAAGCGATGACAAATTATTCTAACCCTATTACAAATGTATGGCATGTCACCATTGGTAAAGAGAAAGGGGCTGACCTAAGTAAAAACAGAAACAATTGTACATAAATACATTATCCTAGGTGATAAACTCTTTCTCATAGAACAGGTTAATAGCCTAAAAGTACTTCATATATATAATAGTTGAACAAATTAAGCAGTAATTTGCGGATATATTGGAAGTCAAATTTCTGTTAGAGAAAGAAATTACAAAAAGGCAAGAGGGTGGGAAGAAGAGTCAAATGTTACAGTAATTTTATATATAGTTTTACATAATAATTATAGTAGATAAATACTTCCTCAGTCATCCATGAAGTGGAAATTAATTTCCTCCCTTGAAGTAAGAATTCAGTGAGCTGCTTCTAATGAACAGAATTTGGAAAGGGGGAAGACAATAACTTTACAGTGGAGGAACCAGGCAAAACTAAACTTGTAATCAAAGTTAACATGACTAGGAATGTCACTTTTTATCATTTGTCCCCTTTGATGATGTGCACTACACCTTCTATAATCTCAATATAATTATGAGAATATGTCAGACAAACCCATAGTGAGGAGCAGTCTACAAAATACCTAGTTAGTACTCTTTAAAAGTACAAAGGTGATGACAAACAAAAAATACTGAAACAGTATCACTGATCAAAGGAGACTAAGGAGACATGACAAGTAATACAAACATCAACTCTTAGAACAGAAAATAGCATTAGTGGAAACTGGGAAAATCCAAATACATCTATAGTGTAGTTACTAATAATGTGCCATTGTTAACTTCTTAATTTTAACAAATGTGCAATAGTTGTATAAAATTTTAACATTCGGTAATGTTATGGTTTAGATGTGAGGTATTCCTCAAAAGCTCATGCATGGGACAATGAAAGAAGGTTTAGAGGTGAGATGATTAGGGTATGAGAACCTTAACCTAATCAGTGGATTTATCCAATGATGTGGATTAACTGGGGAGTAACTGTAGGCAGGTAGGATATAGCTGGAGGAGATGGGTCTCTGGGGGCATGCTTTTAGGGTTTAAAAATTGTCTCTAGTAAGGAACATTACTAGTGATAAAGAGGTACATTTCATAGCGATAAAGGAATCAATTTGCCAAGACCACAAGGCATTCCTAAAGTCATAAGCATATATGTCTTATAATAAAGTTTTGGACTGGAGGTATGGCTTAGTGATGCAGTGCTTGTTAATCAAGTGCAAGGCTCTGGGTTTGATTACCAAAAACACAAATAATAATGGTAACATCTTAAAGTACAGTGAAACAAAAATTAAAGAACAAGAAAAGAGAAATGAAAAATCAACAAATGAAAATCAACAATTCTCTCAGTAATTGAAATAACATGAATAAAAAATTCAGTAAAGATATAGATTTGTCTGGTCAACTTTATTTCCTTTATTTCTGCTCATTTTGGATTTCAGTTACTCTTTTTTTTTTCTAATTTATTCAAGTAAAAGTAAATTAATTTATTTTAGTTTTTCTTTTTCTTTATTTTCCCTTGCGGGATTGGGGATTGGACCCACAGTAGTGTGCTAAAACCAACTTGCAGTGATCTGTGATAGCAGGTTGTATTCCTCTCTTCTCAACTCCACCCTCAGTGACATCACACTGGTAGCTTAAAATCAGTATGACAAGAATATTTCTACCACTAAAGTCATTAAATGCTACAAATGCTTCTTCTCTCCTGACATTCAGTTAAATATTTACAAAAATGCTACTGTCAATCAATCAATACTAAATGGTATACTATTTAGTAACAATTAGAGTCCCCTAAAACAGTAGCTCTGTATGGGTCACTCACCAAAATAGCCTATATTCTTGGACATAAAATGAGTTTTAATAAGCTACAAATAATTGAAATCAAGAGAAATATATTATTTGACCACCATGGAACTAAAGTGGAAATAAACTATAAGATATCTAAAAAAATCCACAAACATCTGGAAATCAAATGACACACTTCCAAATAACTCATGTATCAAAGAAGAACTCACAGGAGGAAAAATAGAGCATTATGGCATGGAAACATTATGAATTAAAAAAGGGAAAACATCAGAATGTGTGGGTTATAACTCAGAAGGACCAGGGAAAATTTATGATATTGCTGTTTGTATCAGGGGGAAAAAAAGACTTGAACTGAAGATGTAGCTCAGTGGCAGAGCTGTTGCCTTGTGTACTGTGAGACTCTGGGTCCACTCCGCAATCCTGCAAGGGAAAATAAAGAAAAAGAAAGACTAAAATCAATTAATTTACTTTTACTTGAAGAAATTATATTAAAAAAAAGTAACTGAAATCCAAAATGAGCAGAAATAAAGGAAATAAAATTGACCAGACATTAATGAAAGAAAAAGCAGATAAACAATTGAAGAAATCCATGTAATCAAAATTTGATTCTTTAAAAGGATTGATAAAATTGAGAAAACTCTATACAGACTAATCAGTTTAAAAAAAATGGAAGGAAGGACATAAAAATAATCAATAGAAGGACTTAAAGAAGAGTCATCACTACATATCCTACAGATAATAAAAGAATAGGGGACTATTAGGGAACACTTTGTATCCATAGATTCAATGTCCTATGTGAACTTGATAAATTTATTGAAAGATACAAACCACTAATGCATACTCAAAAAGAAATAGATAACAAATAGCCTTTTATTGAAGAAATTGAATTCATCATTTAAGTTTTGACAAAAAAGAAACCAATTGATTGATTAATTCTACCATCCATTTACAGATAAACCATATTGATTCTATACAAACACTCCAAAAAATTCAGAAGAAAAACATCCCCATTTATTTTATGTGGCCACTATTAACCTGCTATCAAACCAGACAAACATATTACCATAAAAGAAAACTACACATTAAATCATAAACATCATAACATCATAAATATGCATGTTAAAATCCTTAACAAAATTTTAGTCAATTCAATCTAGCAAAATACAGATATATCATAACTAAATGGGCTTATTCAAGGTGTGGTAGACTATTTTAACTTTCAAAGATCAATTAATGCAATTCACCTTATCAACAAACTAAAGGAAGAGGAAATAGCCACAAACAGGTTCTGCTGCAACACTCATTTGGAAATGTGAATTTGTTGCATCACAATTGATACATGAGGCGACAATTTGAATTTTGTGTTTTCTTGTGCACAATTTTGTCTGTGTAAAGTACTAGGTGAATGCAGAAAGTTGCACCCAGCTGAAATGAGTCATGTAGTCATACACAAAAAGCATATAGTCACACATCTCAAACACCTATTAACTACTTCAGTTAACCACCCTTGTTATGAACAACACCCATCCTCATCCACCCAAAGAAGAAAAGATACAAAGAAAACATATGAAGTACCGTATTTATTATAGTATCTGTGCATTTCCTCACCTTATAATCCATGTAAAACAGAGCTGCCATTCTCATGTTTGTGTGTGTCACTAATAAAGTTTTTGAGTGTCTTGCTGTCTCTCTGCAATTTTTTTCACTGTGGCTTTTCTTCTGTAAGATTTTAAATAGCATGGTGCTTTTTAGGAACACAAGTATCGTGTTACAGCAGAACTAATTGCAATCATCTTAATAGATACAGAAAAAGCCTTGGACAAAATTCAGCACCAATTCATGATTAAAAAAAAAAAAAGAACTCTTAGCAAATGAGAAATGCAGACTCACTATGGCTCAACTTACAATTTTTCACCTTCACCATTCTGTGAAAGCAATACCAGTAGAAACTATACTTCAAATTTAGAATTTTGATCTTTTCCCAGGTTAGAGACATGCTATATAATACTCTTTGATGATGCTAGGCAATGGCAGTAAGTCTTCACTCCTAGATAGTCAGGTCATCACAAGGGGAAACAAATAGTACTTTATAGTGTCCTGCAAAGCCAAACTTTGATATTGAGTAGGTTAGTTGGATTAAATGCATTTAGATAACTCCATTATAAATCAAGGAGCCTCTGTATATGATTGAAGACATCTATGAAAAACATAGGGTTAACATCATATTGAGTGATGGGGGATTAATTGCTTTTCTTATGATTGAGAAAAATATGAGGACATCAGCTTCCACAATCTTAATTAAAATTTTTATAGAGGTCCAGCACAATAAGTCAAGAAAAATAAATAAAAGATCTACAGGTAATATGGCAATTTATGAAGAAAAAACAAAGAGTCTACAAAATAAGATGGACTCAGGAAGTGGACTTAGCAATGTAGCAGGATATAAGGTCTAAATGTAAAAATAGGCAACACACACAAAGTTTTAAAAACAGTATCACAAATTGTATAATGGAAAATATGAGATAGTCAAGGATAAAATGAACAATATGTAAGACTTATACATCCCAAACTACAAATTATTGCTATAGAAAAAAACTATATACATTGAGATCTATACCATAAGTAAGGACAAAAACTCAACAATCTTAATATCTAATTTCCCCTGAAATGAATCTCCCAATTCAATGAAATTTCAATCAAAATATCTCAGGGTTAATGTAAACATTGACAAGCTGAGTCAAAAATTGATATGGAAGTGCCAAAGTGCTACAAAAGTAAAAATAACATTGACAAAAATTGAAGAACTTATGGTACTTCATGTTAAGAATGGCTATAAAGCCACAGTAATCAAGATAATGTAGTATTCATGTAAATGTTCAGATCAATTGAACAGAGTACAGAGTCCAGAAATGGTACCACCCACACACAGTGGATTTAGTTTTGACAAAGATGCCAACGTTTTTCAAGAGGAAAAGAATTTTTTACAACAACTCTTGCCGAAATAATTATATGTCCATATGGACAATATAAAACTTCACCTCTTACCTTACACTACACACAAAAATTAGTTCTTCTGGAGAAAAAAAAGAAAAGAAAATCTTAAGACTGTGGACTAGGTAAACATTTCTTAGAACACAAAAAGTACAAACGATTAAAAAATTGAAAACCCTGACAAATTGCTCTTACCAAAATTAAAGACTTTCATTCCTTGAAAGATGTGGTTAAGAAAATGAAAAGACAAGACACAGACCAGGTGTTTTAGTCAGCTTTTCCACTGTTGTGACAAAAAGACTTGATAAGTATAATAAAGAGAATGAAAATGTTCTTTTGGCTCATGGTTTCAGAGGTCACCATGAATGGCTGACTCCATTGCTCTGGGCCCAAGAATATCATGGCAAAGGGTCATGGCAGGGGAAAGCAGTTCAGGACTGGACGACCAGGAAGCAAAGAGAGCTCCGCTCATTAGGACAAAATATCAACCGCAAAGGCACACCACCTGTGACCTACTTCCTCCAGTCACACCCTACTTTCCTAGAGTTAACACCCAGTTAAACCCCTATCAGTGGATTAATCCACTGACTAGTTCTCATAACTCAATCATTTCCATCTCTGAAAATTCTTTCTTTGTCTCACATAGAAACTTTTGGGGGACACTTCACCTCTAAACCATAATACTAGGGGGAAATATTTGTTAAGTCTATTTGAAAAGGGACATGTAGACATAATATACAAAGAGCTGGTGAAACTTGAATACAAGGAGACAAGCAATCTAAAGAGTCAAAAAAGTGAGACAGACATCATTACCCTATGTATGTGTCTGGTTACATGAATGGTATGAATCTACATTGTACACAACCATAGAAATGAAAATTTGTACCCCATTTGTGTACAATGAATCAAAATGCAGTCTGTAAAAATTTTAAAAAAAGGTAATAAAAAATTTTTTAAAAAAAGATTTGAACAGGTCCTTCTTCAAAGATAGATACGAATGTTAAGTAAGGACATGAACAGATGTTCAACAGCATTAGCCTTCAAAGAAATGCAAATCCAATCAAAAGGAGACACTGCTTACCTGTACACAAGAAGGGTGAAATTAGAAAGACTGACAATACCAAATGTTGGCAAGGTCATAGAACAACTCTCATATATTATTGAGGGAATATGACCAGTTTGGACAACAGGCACTTTTTAATAAGGTTAATTATATTTACCATGTGAGCCGATAATCACACTCCTAAGTCTTTATCCAAGACAAATGAAACACACATTAATGCAAACAGCTGTACCTAAATGATCCTAGCAGCTTCATTTAGAATGGCCCCAACTAGAAACTGCTTCAATATCTACAACAGGGAGATAGATACACTATTTTATGGTACATCCATATAGTAGAATACTACTCTGTAATTAAAAACTAACCAAACACCCAACCAAATGCCTACATCTCAAAAACATTGTGCTAAGCAAAGGTAGCCAGACACACAAGAGGACACACTGTATAATTCTCCTAATTTGAATTTCTGGAAAAGGCCAAAACTCTGGTGACAGAAAGATCAGTGATTGTCAGGGGCTGTAAGAGACTGCAAATAAGGTGGGCATGAAGGGACTTTTGGGGTGAGGGAAACGTTCTAAATCCTGGTGGTTACAAACAGTGTATATTTGTCAAAACTTAGCAAATGGTTGGTACACTTAAAACAGGTTACTTATGCTGCATACAAGTTATACCTCAGTCATTTTTTTTTTTTTTTCCAGTATAATGAGTGCTGTGGGAGCCTTGGATTCAGGGGACTTCAGCCAAGGACCTCCTGGAACATCTGTCTGAACAGATGTGTGTGGTGCGGAGTACCAGGACCGGCTAAAGGAAAGCCACTTGGGCGGAGTGCAAGTTGTAGTTGGTTTCACCCAGCGCAGTGGAAGTTGGTATTTTCCAGATGAACTGGGTTTGATCTTGGCTCTTCTCTTAAAAATAACACAAGTGTTGGCAAGCTCTTTGGCTTTCCTGGGCCTTGAGTTTTGTATCCTTGCCTGTATAATGGGTGTTGAATCTACCCTGCCCAAATCACAGACTGTCGTGCCAATCACGGGTTGAGAGGGGAAAAAAAAAAAAAAAAAAAAAAAAACGATGCTGCAAATTTCAAAGCGCTGCCCACATGTGAAAAGGGAAGCAGCGAGGAGGCCAGTGTCGAAAATGGCAACAGGAATTTTTAGGTTCTAAGTGAACGGACACGATTTAAAACGTGTTCACGTTGAGCAGGGAGGGGAAAAAAACAGCCTCTCTTCTTCCCACTGGATATTTTGACCACTTATCTTGAGGCTTTGGAGGGTTTGTTTAGATTTAAAGATATGTTGTCTGCAACCCTCCAGATGAAAGAGAACAAAGCTCCAATGTATGGAGGCCCTTATGGGCCAAACTAGATAATGTCATTATCCTATAAACAGGTGATAAGGGCAGAGCCAGGCTCATCTCAAACTAATCCAGTTCTAATCCCTTCAAGGGTCTGGGAAGACATCGGGGAATAAAAGGCCACTGCCACTTAACAAGCTGTATCTTGTGAGTGGATTTGTCTCCCTACAGACCTGAGCATCTCTCTGGTTGTCCAGACATGACAGGGATGATGGCTGGGGGTGGGGTGGTGAGGAAGCCCTTCCTTTCAGCATGACTGCAAACAGGGAAGGCTTGCTCTCCTTCTGCTTGGACTTGAACCTTAGGAAAGATAGCTGCTGATGGCCCTTTAACCACCCAAATACTACAGCAATAACTGCCAACCAAATACTGAACCCACATCTTGGTCTCTGCTATGCCTATAATCCCAGCAACTGGGGAGGCTAAGACAGGAGGATTGCAAGTTTGAGGCCAACCTCAGCAACTTAGTGAGGGCCTAAGCAACTTAGCAAAACTCTATCTCAAAATAAAATCTAAAAAGGACTGGGTATGTGACTCAGTGGTAAAGGACCCCTGGTTCAATCTCTGGTACAAGAAAAAGAAAAGAAAAGAAAAGAAAAGAAAAGGAAAGAAAGAAAGAAAGAAAGAAAGAAAGAAAGAAAGAAAGAAAGAAAGAAAGAAAGAAAGAAAGAAAGAAAGAAAGATTGATTATTCAAGGCTAAGTTTCCAGGCAAGATCATGGACAAATAAGAGGCATAGCCAGATTCCAACCCAGCGAGTCTGACCCTGGAGTTTCTGCAACCCCCAACCACAAGCATAGGAAGAATACCCCTTTTCTAGTCTCTCTTCCAGTATCCTACAGGGTGTGGGACCCCCTGCAGGTTCATTTCTCTGGAATTCATTTTCTTTAACCTAATTGAACATAAATAGGGGGAAAAGAGATTGTGTGATAATAAATACCAAGCACCTAAGAAAGTGTGTGACCCTTACTTAATCACTTAAAAAAAAAAAAAGGTCAGGTTCCTCTCCTTTACCTAAATACCTTTGGCAGGCTCTAGCTCTGGGGACGGATCATGAGTGTGAGTCTCTGAACATGCTGAACTGGAGGTCACATAGCTGGAAATATTCTTCTTGCTGGGTAGACATGACTAAGACCACTGTGAGTAGAGCTTGCAAACATGAAACTCAGCCCCCACCAGGGGGACTAAGGTCCTCTCTCTGTCTAGGCTGGGATCTCTATGTGGACAAATGGTAATGGTTGAATATGGTTTGTCCCCACCAAAACACATGTTGAGGCTTGGTACCCAATGGAAAACTTAAGAGGCATGATGGATATGATGGATTCAGTCTTGTAAATGGATGAATGCAGTTCTCCCAGGAATTTATTAGTTCTAATGGAGAAAGTGGGATCAGTTTCTTCATCTTATTTATTTATTTATTTATTTATTTATTTATTTACTGCTTATTTATTTATGGTAGGGGGATGAACTCAGGGATGTTTTACCACTGAGCTACATCCCCAGCCTTTTGTATTTTATTTTTTGATATAGGGTCTCACTAAGTTTCTTAGGGCCTTGCTAAATTGCTGAGGCTGACCTTGAACTTGTGATCCTCCTATCTCAGCCTCCCCAGTCACTAGGATTACAGGCATGCACCACTGCACATGGGGCCATCTCTTCTGCATGTGCTTATTTCTTCTACTTTTCCACCATGCATATAGCAGCACTTGGCCATCCCCAGAAAGTATGAAGATGCCAATGTCATGCTCTTGGGCCTCCAGAATTCTGAGTTAAATAAACCTCTTTTCTTTATTAATCACTAACTCTCAGGTATTCTGTTATAGCCACAGAAAGTTCTTAAGACAGCAAGCCATAGTCACTGGTGCTGATCAATCTTTTTCTGCATCCAAATAAGGAGTAACTTTTATTGCATCAAGGATAATAAGATCTAGCTGCTTGGGAAACCTGGAGATCCTACTCTCAACTCTGGTTTGGGATGCACTCTGGAGTCTTCCAGAATAACACCCTTCAAATTTCATGCAATTGTGAATGCCCAAGATTAGGGAGGGACCTTCTTAGTAGTGGCTGCTCAGTGGCATCTGGGGAGCACGCCTGGGATAAAAGAAAACCTTGCTTTATCCTCTCTGGACAGACTCCTTGGCATGTGCAGAATAGGGATGGAGTAACTGGGACTCTGGATGCTGTGGTGTCACACTAAGAGGTGGAAACCAGACACTCCCACATCCCACAGCCTCTGGCCACAGACCAGCCCCCACTCTGTTCCACCACACTAACCACCGATTTCAGTGTCTGCAGTTATGTTCAGTAACTACAAGATGAACATCATCTCAATTAACAGGGTACCTTCAGGGCGTTTCTCCGCCAACTCTTCCAGCACAATCGTCCACACTGTCACCAGGGCCTAATCAACTAATGATGGCTGAAAATGAGGGAGGCCAATCCCAATAAATTCGAAGGAAAGTCATTTTTCTCTTTTAATGTCCCTCTCCCTCCTCTTCCTTCTTCCCACGGCACAATGCAGTAAATTAATGTCACAGTGGTTATTACAGTACCGCTGCTATGGCAAGTATTCAAGCGACGATCCTGGAATATTTTACCTCAGCATTTATTTGTCCATAAAATAAAACAGGATTTATGGTATGACTCTCCAGTTTGAGGGCTGCATGGACAGCAGCTGGGGCGCATCCTTATCTCCTCCACAGGTAAAGATATAGGGATGCCCTTTGGGAGCGAAGGAAGCTTGGTGGAAAGGGGTCCAAAATGGGTGTCTAAGGCTGGGAAGGGCAAATCCCCCATAAGATGGGGTGGTGGCACCTGCTGGGAAAGCCTGGAGTCGGAACTATCAACTATAAGATGGGAGATCCAGGGGCACGAAGCAGAGGCTGCCTTTTGAAGGGGGGTACAACCCCATAGCCTGCTCCCCCACTTTGAAACCTTGCTCCACCCCCATCAGGCAACAAAAAAAACAGAGCTACAACCCAAGTGCTCCTGCCGGGTACCGGCCTCGCTCGGCTCCCAAGATTCTCCAACTGTTTCTATTATGCTCTGCAATCTGCTTGGAGGGACTGGGCTCCAACTCAGGTGGTAGCATCGGGGGGCAGCCAGGCTCTGCCCAACAAAAATCCAGAAGTGGGGTTCATTAAAATAGGCTGCCTGCACAAAACTCATCCTGGGAAGGGAGATGCGCTTGGAAATTATAATTCATTGATTTGGAAGCCAATCATTTCGTATTTTGACTGCTGGCTTAGGAATATTCATATTTTCCACCGCATTTAAATTTCCCTGTGCCATTAAAATCTCCGAGCTCTATAATTAGGCCTCTCCTGATAGATATGGATGAGGTCTCTGTTCCGGGCAGAGTGAGCAGGAGTCTCTGGGAAGCCTGAGTTTGCAGGAGGGCTTCCCCTTGGCGGTGGGCACTGCTCTCATCCTGTGCCCTCTCCAGTAAGAACCTTCTGGAACAATCCACCCTCCACCAGGACCCAGACTAGTGTCTCTGCAGAGGGGGCTGCAGCCACTGCCTGATGCCCTTCTTCCCTCCCATGCTCAGGCCACTAAAATGTTTACTCCCTTAAACATAATTTGCATTCTGAAAGCTGTATCCTGGACTCAGATTTATGAAATAAAGTCCTGCTGGTTGCAGGAACCAAAGCAGATGTGACTCACGACTGTACTACGTGTATACAAAACTGCTCCTGCTCGAAAATTAATAAATAAATAGGAGTCTTCTCTAGAGGTAAATATTGTTTTAGGAAATGAAATATAACACAGAAGTATTTCCAGTGTCAACCGCACCCTGCAGCTGCGGGGAGGCCTCCAGCTGACCTATTCAGTCCCGCACGCCGGTCCTCGTGGCCTTGACCAGATGTGCCCTGCAAATCTCAAAAGTCACCCAGGCTCCTGTCCTGGCCACATCTTACCAATCAGGTTTCTGCTTAGATCGACCAAAATATTGGGTAATGAAGATGGAAAACCAATGAAGATTTGGGGCGGGGGGATAAAGAATTGCTTAGAATGAATTCTGTACGTAATTACTTGCGTTTTTGCTAACTACTGTATAAACAACACTTTTAACAAGGCAAATTGGAATCTTGAAGACAATTCTGCTTAGGGATATAGCTTCAATTTATTATACGAGGATAACTGAAAACTTTGTTTCTGCTGCGTTGCAGTCAATTTCCACAGCGCGCACATTTCGAATGTGTGATTAATCATATGAGTGTAGGGATTGCCAATAAATACCAAAACTCTCAAACTGTAACAACTTGCTCATTTTGTGCGGTCATTCCAAATAGCTAAACAGCCTGAGCCCATCAATGTGCACCAGGATCAATGCTCTGGGGTCTCTGCAAAAGATTGATTTTGCTCTCAGAGGATTTCATTTGGCTCATCAACAAAAATACTTGGTTCCCTAAATGATCAGACCCCAGTTCAGTGAGGTGCCATTACAGCTGCACCCACTGCACCCAGCCTGCCGCAGGAAGCCCCAGCACGTGCTGGAATCTCATCATTTGTTGACCCAAAGGAGGACACTTTTCCTCAAGCTTTCTCACTCAAAACAAAAACAAAAGCAAAAAAAAAAAAGAAAAGAGGAAGCCAGGCCAGGTGGTGCCTACCTGTAATCCCAGCTGCTGGAGAGGCTGAGGCAGGAGGATTTCAAGTTCAAAGTCAACCTCAGCAACTTAGTGAGACCTAAGCAACTTAGCAAGATCCTGTCTCAAAATAAAAATTAATAAAGGGCTGGGGTTGTGACTGAGTACTCCTTCCAAAGCAGTCTTTGTGTGCTGAGTGATGAATGGCTTGGGACCCTCAGTAAAGCACCCAATGACTTAGCTGTAAAGCATAAGATTCCTCTAATCCCTGCTACAAGTAGAAGGAGGAGGAGGAGGAGGAGGAGGAGGAGGAGGAGGAGGAGGAGGAGGAGGAGGAGAAAGAAAGAAAAAGAAAAAATTTAGATTACTTGAACAATTTTGTATCATTTTAAGAAATTTGAAGGGGTGAAAAATGCTGTCCTTAAGTCTCTATTATATCTAATTTTATCTTAGAGGTGTCTCTCTTTTCCTGTTCTGTTTTTTGTTTCATTTGTGTTTTTGCAGTGCTGGGAAATAAACCCAGGGCCTTGTGCATGCTAGGCAAGCACTCTGCCACTGAGCTCTGCTTCCGGTCCTTTCTGGGTTTTCAGTCACTCCTCATTTCTTGTGCATGGTTCTGGTGAACTGCTCACACATGTGCAGTACTAAGCTTTCCCAGAATGACTATTTTCTAATATCAGTACATGCAACACACACACATACACACTGCTTGTTGAGTAGTTATCCCTTAAGACAAGCTTCCCTAAGGACAGGGATGAACACACACATTGGCAAGTCAGACATATCTCTCCAGATAGTGGAGGGGCTGGAAAGAACAAAACAGAACAGGTGTTTCTACCTAGGGTCTTAGAGAAACCTTAACGCTGTACTACTAAGTAGTTGGGTGTTTGGCTGAGATGCCCAGGCCAGCCATCACTCAGCACTTAAAGCCTGTTTAAAAGGAGTCCATGGGGCTGGGGTTGTGGCTCAGTGGTAGTGGGCTTGCCTAACATGCATGAGGCCCTGGGTTTGCTCCTCAGCACCACACGAAAATAAAGGTATTGTGTCCACCTACAATTAAAAAAATCTTCATAAACAAAGGAGTCCTTGTTTGGGGAAGGAACCCCTCCAGAGCCCCACCCAGAGATGAAAGCAGCCAGCATCTATCAAGCCTGCACCCTCTGATTAGGACGCTTGCAAAGAGGACCCGATGGACCAAACCTTGGGACGGATTACATAAACCATCCGAGGTGTGCTGCATGCCACACATCTTTCTGAGGGGGGAAAAATAATGAGGTGAGATCACTTCATTCTCCCTGCAGCCTAAAAATAAATGGAAGGGGCTTCTCCCAGCTTCAGGGAGTGCATATGGATTTCTTGCTGACATTCGATTCTCCGAACTGAATGTCACACTTGCCGAGAACAGTTAAAAAAACTAATAATGCTAGACTGTTATCGTTATTAGAAGGGCAAGAAGAATGCGATACATGATTATCATTAGGAAACCCTGTAAAACATATTTGTACATTATCTTGGGGCAAATACAAGTGTCATGTGTTACCAATTGTTAGGCAAAGAACGTGGTAATATATTGTTCCCCTCCGGCCTTCTGCACAGCTCCACGCAGGGCAGAAATGATGTTCACAGTGTGTGCGATCAGCCGGAATGCACTGGTGCAGCCTGTGGGGGGCAGAAGGCCACCCCAGGACTGGTGACACAAAGGGACAGCTGGAATAGATGAAGCGGCAATGGAGGAAGGCAGTCGGAGGTCAGGCTGGCTCTTGGAAAACCAGACCAGGCCTGGATGTGGGGAAGGGTCCTAGGTCCCCTCTTTAGGGACTACACAGGGTCTATGTGTCAGGATGGTGGGTATCACTCAGAAGTCACAGTTTCCAAAGAAGAGATGGATTGCCTCTCCCTGTTTAACCATAGTGTTATCAGAAAAGAAGCTTGGGGTGAATTTGGTGCAGAGAATAATGTTCAAAGGAGACTATCCATGTGAGCCAAGTCCCTCCGTCTCTTCAGTTGGAATTTATGTCTCTGCAAAGTAAAGGCTTTTGGTTCTGTTTTATTTTATTTTGTTTTATCATCAAAAACCCTTTCAAGAATGTCACAAAAGTGGAAATAGGTGCACACAGTATTTCATGTCAGTGTCATGGGGGCACTATGCCCCTTCAAATCCATTCTCCAGCCCCCTCAAGACCCACAGAACCCAGAATCAAAAACTTTCTCCCTGAGACCCAAAGGGGACTTTGCAGCTTCTGTTTTTCAGGACTCTGTCATTCCCAGGAGCACCCACAGAAGTCTCTGCTCAACAGCCCTTAGGGAAACAGAGAGAGATCTCATGACCCAGGGACTCAGCCAAGGACCCGTGGCCCCCACAATTCCCAGGGCCCTCTCTGCACCCAAGGACAGTGCTGCCACAAAGAGACAGCAGAAAGTACTGCTTGGGAAAATCTGCTCTCAGTCCCTGGGCCTCCTGGTTGTTGCAGTTGTGACCACCCTGCTCAGGCTTGGCATCTTCCTCTCTGGCTCCAAAAGCAAAGGCCACAGAGTTCAAGGCTACACAGAGCTTTCTTTGCCTCAAACAGGAGCAATATGTCTGGACCTGGTGGGGAGGAGGCCTTGGAGACCTTTATCTTTGCACAGCAGGGCTTGCTCTTGGAGATGGCCTGGGAGAGAAGGCAACGTGTGCCTCAGGGGCCTGTCCTCTCTCCCTGGAGAACCCTACTGTGGCCCTGCCCCACGGACAGGGAGGACTGGCTGATCAGAGAAGCTCGGCCTGCTGCCTCTCTCCACGTGGTTACACTTCATGAGCCTCTTTATCCCCAAAGGAATGCCATAGGAATGGTGGCATTTCAGGCAACTTGACTGCAAGTGAGAAAGGTGTTTGGGGACAGAAGTTCCCTCAATTCAGACCAAGTCAGAGGCACTTAAACATATTAAATACACTGCTAAAGTTTCTGTCTAAGAAACTAGAACTCTAGAACAGCTCTAAGAATGTCTTTCTTCATCCTGTTTTGGGGAAACTGAGGCCCCAGGGTGGGAAGGGTGGATAAGGTGGGAGGGCAGAGTCTAGAACTTGGCTCTGATCTCTCCTGTGCAGCATCTGTCTATTTGATCTTGCACCTGCTGGTCCCAACCTTATGTGAGAATCAGTACTTTTGTCTGATGGTCCACGACCTGAGCCTGGGCTGTTTTATTCTCAGCACAAAGCTGGTCTCTGCCTCTGGATTTCCTGGGTTCCCTTTTGCAAGCTATAAACACCAGTTTGTCTAACTTCATTTCTCAAAGTATGGTACCGGGAAGATTTCTGCAAATGCAGAACCTCTGGCCCTGACCACTCCTCTAGAAGCACAATCTGCATTTCTCCAAGAACCCCAGTTGACCTCCACTGAAGTTTGGGAAGCCCTAGTCTCAAATTCCCCTTTAGGCTTCATTTTCAGGATGCTTAGAGTCAATTCTCTTATTAGTAATTAGCTCATCTCAGATCTTTGGATTTTTCTCTCTTCTGCTTTTATCTCTAATTTTTCACATTGACAGTGTTTAATTTTCTAAGCAGTTACAAGCAGGCAGGTGGAATATGAAGAGGTAGATGATCACTTGCCAGCAGACTGGACACTGTCCTCCCAAGGCCCTTCAGTCTCTCTCTTCCTAAAGCCATGGACCCCCCTGGATCTGCATGGAGCCCCACTACTTCCTCCCATCTCTGTAGCCCCTGACAATTTCCAACTGCTCCCCAAGTCCCAGGACCTCCAGGGCTCCACGTGGATCCTCATTAATCACAATGAATCTCTTCTCACTCCCCCTTCAAAGCCCCATAGCCCACAGTTTCTACAGCTCCCATGCCCCCCGCCAGGTAACCCTCTAAGTCCCCTCTGCCCTTCACTGTGCATGGATAGCTTTGAACAAGCTGCAGTCTTTTTGAGGGAACCCTCCCTTTCTCCCAGCTCTAGTGAACCCTCCCATTTTCGGTTTGCACCTCCAACCCCTTCTCCCCAGACTTGCCTACTCATTCAGTGTGGAATGCTAAGTCGTGAATAATGTGTGAGGACATGGATCTGGTGTGTTATTTATAAATACGTCACAATTTATTAAGGGATATTACCTTCAACAATAACCCAGATAGGTGAGGACCCAGGAGTGTTTTCCCAGCTCAGGCACTACTTTCATCATTCTTTCCTCTTAGAGCATTGCCTTCTACCAGGCTGGCATGGAGCTGCAGAAGCACCTGTTGAGTGACGTAAGAAGAGGCATCTGTCCAATGGATGTGATGGTAAATTATTAAATGAAGCAGCAGCACCGACTCATTGATGGATAAGCACACGTGAATTATGTATAACGGGCACCTTCATGTAAAGCACTCCTGGAAAGCTGAGGAAAACATGTCCTATCCAAGGCCTTAGAACAGAACTTCTCCAAACCTTGCTCTCTGGTGCCTCTCTGTCTCTTAGATCCACTTCTGCCCAACTTGAACTTGAGGCTCTCAGCCACCACCCTCACCAATGTCAGCCACACCCAGGGACCACTGCTACTCTGTTTTACTTAATACTTTTATTTAATTTATAGTCATCCTTTTTTACTTAAATAGATTTAATTTTAAAAAGAAGCTTTATATCATTACCATGAATAAAAAAAAAAAACTAATAGCACTTACCATAAATATGAAATAACCATTAAAAAAAAACTTATAATGGAAACAAAACTATGTAATTAAATTCCAGCTGAACATGAAGGCTTGGTGAAGCCTGAGCCCTCTCTCTCTGTTAAAAGGGGCGGCCAGCCAGTGTCACAAAGGCTTCCAAGTGTGTTGCAGACCCAAAGAGCCTTCCTCCCTGACCTCAGGACTGAGCACGCCCAGAGAGTCCCTGCCTGAGTGCAAGATTCTTGTGTTCCAATCCTGGCTAGAAGCCACTAACATCACCTCAAGTGTCCACAATGATTCTAGACATTTTAGGAGGTGCTGGCCCCAAATCAAGAACAATGATTACATCACTATGCTTGTAGGCATCACAATACAGGGGGGAACTGTTGTCCAGAGAGTATTGTCCAGCACCAATGCTACTGTGGGACTTCGGACAGGTCACCTTCTCTCTTTCATCATCAGAGTCCAGAGCTCTAAGACCCTTCTCCCACTTGTTTAACCCCCTATGCATGCAGCAAAACTAAGACATTTTTAAAAGTATGTTTCATGTCACGTGACACAGAGTACATGCTGGAAAAAGCTAACCAAAACTGCATGTGTGAGATTCCTTCTTCAAACTATGGAAAGGTAATGCTGGATAATCAAAAAGCAAAGCCAAGTAAGAAAAAAAAAAAAAAAAAAAGAAAGAAAGAAAGAAAAGAAAAGAATCTAAAGGAATCTGTAACCCCCACAGAAAGCAAAAACATTGTCAAAATAGAAGTCCAAGCCCCATAAAACAGGAATATCCAAACATAAGCCAAGTTCTTCCATCCTACCTAGAACCCCTTCCAAGCCAGGATGAGGGAATGTCAGAGAGTCAAAATGCACATGAGAAAACACAGCCCCCATCCCCACTGCTGGCTGCGATTAATATGAACAGTTAGAGAGAGGCTAAAAAAATGAAGTCATACATTATTTTTTTTTTCCTCGCAGGTATAGATTTTATTTGACCTATTGCTTTTAAAATAGAATACCTACCCGGGCACACTTTACATGATAAAATTCAGAGACAAAAGAGAGAAAATGCAAATCAATTCTACATTACATGTATGTTGCTGCATTTGGCAAAATCAAATGAGATCTTTTCATCTCCTTACTGTAGAACAAAAACAGAGCAATATTATGAAATCTCGCAGAGCTTTATTTCTCGGCGTCTTTTGTGTCCAGCCTTTTAAATTCAGGTTTTTCTGCCTTTTTTACTGACAAGCCCACAATTTTCAGAAAAGAAAGCTAGCATTAATTAAGACAGTGCCAGATGTAATTTTCTTGGGAAGTAAATTTCTGCACAACTAAAGGTTACAGAGACCTTTTCACTGTCAAAATTTACTACAGCCTGTGAATGTTAATGTTTCTAATGAAGACATGTTCTCTGTCCCTGAACTTAAAAGTACCCAGAGAAGAAGGCAAAGAGAAAAAAAAAAAAAAAAAAAAAAAAAAAAAAACTCTATTTGACGAATATATCTGGAGTCTGTGCATTAATGTAGGGAACTCTCAGCTGCTGGTGCACGTTGTAATTATAGTGTTTGGATAGCCTTGTTTTCTAAACAAGGAATATTGCCATAAATTGGCAATTTTGCATGAGGAGTGGGATTGTAGTAGGTGCCTTATGCTACAAATGAGCCTGTAGTATAATAAGCATTTACCCCATTAGGTTTAAGGATGTGCAACCTTCCAACTCTAGGGCCAGCAGGGAGGGAGGCAGGTGGAAGACCCTCATTCCCCAAGGCTGGGCATGAGTATCAGCATGGGGGAATCCTGGGCTTCTAATTTTCTCACCTCCCAGCACCTAGGCTTAGCGGCTGCCTGTCTTTGGAAATGTGATCTAGTTTTTTTCTGGTCAATCTTTTGGTTTTGTTTTGGAGGCCTGAGTGCCAGTGACAATGGTATTTTATTTTGTAGTTCCCATGGAGAAGACTGTCAGGGTGAAGGTGAAGTAGGACCTTCTGTCTCTTCTTTGGGGCATTACTGTGTTCTTGCTAGAGGCCCCCAGAATGAGAAGTCAGCAGGTCCTAGTCTTAACGGATGCTTGGCTTTTCCTCTTCAGTGAGTTCAAGAGTGAGGTAACATGAACCTATTTGGAGTTAAAAGCTGCTCATTTCATTTACTTTGCGATATCTTTTCAGGAATCTCTGTGAAGGAAATGACCCGTAGTGACCACAAAGGCGTTCTCCATATATGGAACCAGCAATAACAAGAGGCAGAAACTAGATATTCAAGAACATGGGAATGATGAAATGAATCATGAGACATCCACAAAAGGGAATATTATATAAGCATTGATCTTCCTGATTAAATACTTCAATCCAAAGAAATAGCTATATTATAGAACATGTAAAAAGTGAACTACAAAATTTTGTGAACTTGACTTTATTTTGAAAATGCATAGCATGAAGATGGGAAGAAAGTGTGTCAAATTGTTGCTACTAGAAGTCTTCAGGTGGTAAACTATTGACACTTTTATTTTTCTAATTATCTAAAGAAAACTTTCTAGAAATTTCCAATAGCATTATTGGGAAGCAGGACTGGGTCTGCACCATATTCCAACACGGACCTTCTTGAATCCTTTACTCTCTGATTTATCATTGTCTATATACCTTTTAAATTAAGAGTGGTGAATATTTCATGCAAAAGATAAGAGAATAAATATTTTAGGCTTTCTGAGCTTTCGGGTCTCTGTTACAGCTACTCAATGTTGTTGTAATGTGCAGAAGTGAGTTTCCAAAGTCATAGTGCAGGCTTCTAGCAGAGATGGCAAGAAAACCAGCAGCACTCTGCCTTTCTGGCAGTGCTTGTTGGCTGAGCTGCTGAATCAGCTTCATGGGATGAGCCCCAGTCTTCTCTCCATCTGGTGGTTAAAGATCTCAGGGTCTCACTTTGCACCATGTGATCTGCCCATGAAGGTTCCTCAGCAGTGCTGAGCTTCTCTGTTCCTGCCCTCTGCATCACAGGAGGCTGGAATGGTATTTTCCTCTGCTTTTTTCCACTACTATCTCCTAGTGGTGGATTAACCAAAATCTTGCTTTACCTAGAATAGATCCAATTTCTCCTGTTGTCCCATAATAACTCCACTCCCTTTTGCTCTCAAAATGTGTGATTTGCAGATCACCTCCCTCCAGGTGAATTTAGTGAAACCGTTGCTTATGCAAGAAGAAATTCAGAGGATTCAACTACTTGCCCAATTTACATAAAAGAAAATGCTTTAAAAATAAAAAGCAGCCAGGCACCGTGGTACATGCCTGTCATTCCAGTGGCTCAGGAAGTTGAGGAAGGAGGATCAGGAGTTCAAAGCTAGTCTCAGCAAAAGGGAGGCACTAAGCAACTCAGTGAGACCTTGTCTCTAAATAAAATAGAAAATAGGGCTGGGGAGGTGGCTTAGTGGTTGAGTGTCCCAGTTCAATCCCTGTTACTCCACCCCCCCAAAAAATAAATAAGATAAAAAGCAAAAACTCACCATTGCAATTAAGTACAGTGGAGAATTCTACCCACTCTCAAAAATGACTGCAAGAATCTATGTCTTGAAGCAGACCTAAGACAGAGGTTGTCACTCTGAGGCTTCCACAAAGCTCAACTTGGTAGGTCCTAAGAGATTGATGATGTCCTTGGTGCTTTTCCCCTGATGCGTGGCTTTGAACTCAACTCTCTCCATCCTTCTTTCATGGCCACCTTGCCATGGCTGGACCTGAGGCTCTCACCTGCCACTCAGACCTCTCCTCCTCACCCTACCTTGTTGCTGTCCTTCAAGCAACTGGAATGATTCTCCAGATCTCCTTATTTGAAATCATTCAAACCTCCTCCAGTCATTCCCCTTAGGATCTCTCACATCAAGGTGGTCACCAGAAGTCTGTGGAATGTCTATGCCACAACCCAAATGGACAAGCGTCCAAAGAATGAACAAGAAATACCAGTGGCAAAAGGGCAGCTATGCAACCATGGAAGAACAGATTCAAGGAAAGCACAGGCAATACTTTTTCTCACAAAAGACTCCCATCCTATCTGTCCTCATGTCTCCTTGTCTGACTCTGGAAGAGAAAAAAAAAAAAAAAAAAACACATAGAGAAGCAAAGACGTGGAGAATCCTGGTCTGACCCAGAATTTAAGACTTCCCCTGGACTTATCCCACATGATGGTGACTGAAATCCCAGACCAACAGCATCAATATCTTCCTGAACTTTGTTAGAAATGCAGACAGATCCTCAGGCCCCAGACTGTTCACCAGGGACCTCCTGGATCCAAAGTTCAGGGGTGGAGCTTTGGATGCTCCAAGGTGTGAGAACCACTGCCCTCAAATGCCATCCTGTAAATGTGGCCTTGCTCTGTGATAGTGATGGAGGAAGGGACTGGAGTTGAGCTTTTTAAATAATGGCAAGTAACCGGATCAATGGGTTGTCTTCCTCTGCACTGATGGAGATCAAAGGTGTGTGGCCTCCCTCTTGGAGCTCAGGTTACTAAGGAAACCACCAAGCATCATCTTTACCTACTCAGGTCACAAGTAGTGGGCCTCATCTGGTGCCAGAGTAGCTGAGGACAACGACGTGGGAAACCTGTGCAAATGACAAATGTTCATGTCCCACCTTGGTGACACTATCTGGGAGAGATGTTTAATTCCAGGAGGCAACATGGATGAGGAGGAGAGACAGAGAGAAAAGACGAGACCTGGACCACATGATTGGCATCCCAGGGTTGGCCAGGGACATTCAAATTTCTCTGCTGCTGAAAGCAGGACATGCAAAGATGGCTTTGGCCGTGCACTTTGCTGAGGCTATGAGAAACCAGCACAGGATGGGTTCCTGAAGGCCACTCCCAGTTCCACTTCAGGGTCAGTCATGGACATTAGGGACAGGGTTTGAATGGGGCAGAAAATCTGCTTCAGTCCTATTAGTTTTTCCTTTTTGTGTTTTTAAATATGTGTGTGTGTGGTTGTGTATATACATATATGTGTATAAAAATTTTTATTTCTCCTCCCCTGCTTTCTTCCTTCTTTTTCTTCCTTCCGTCTTCTCCTCCTATTTTTCTTCTTCCTGCCTCCCAGTCCTGGTAGACTGATAAGATACCTGAACAGGTAAATCACAGCCCCCCTGGGCCTAATGTGGTGCCCCAAGGATGCTAGGGTACTGATGAGTCTCTGTATCATCCCCACTCTCCACCTGACCACCACCTCTCCACAAAGGCCCATTTTCCAGACATGGGAACAGCGTGGGTCTGGGGTATCTCTGCAAATCACACATTCTCTTTGTAAGCAGCCCTTGAGCTCTTCCTCTATGCCATCTGGGACCTGGAACTCAGGGCGTATTCATGGATAAGACCTGACCTGTGCCTCCAGCAGGATCAGCACCAAGAATGAAGCCACCAGGTTCCTCCTACGGAATACCACCTTCCAGGGTGGAAGTGAAGTGTTGGCGCTCCCTGGTCTTTGGGGGAAATTAACCTTGTAGAGAAACTCTTACAGCACAGGACTCTGGGTCAGGGTCTTCCTGGGGTATCCTCAGGGGAGGATCTGGAGAAAGTGATTCATCATGTCACAGCCTCTTCTGGTCTCACCTAACAAGTGGAAAGAGTCCAGAGTAGAGGCACTGTGGGACGTGAGGGTGGTGATGTGACCATAGCTCAAAGCTCCTAGGAGAGGACTTCTCACGAGTCCTGAAGTACAGGTGGAGAAGGTCACTGGAATGGAAAATTCCTCTGTGCTGGTGGAAAGGGCACTTGGAGAAGCTGTGAAAATGACACCAGTGAGGCCACCTCTGATGGCCAAATGTGTGTGCCTGTGCTGGAGGGCTGCCCGGACCTCAGAGGACCCTGTACTGTGGATGCTGCCCAAGAATCCAGTCAATGTGGTGTCTCTTTCTTGCCCTCGCCCTCATTCCTGCTAGAACTAAGGGCCCCTTCCTGGAAGATTCAACTAGGCCCCCTCCCATGGCCCCATGGCCTCTAGGGAATATCATTCCCACTGCTCAATATTACATCTTCCTCCCGGTAAAGAAGGGGAGAAAGGGACAGAACGTAGGACACCATTCTTCCTAGAGGCCAACAGTGAGGTGAGACCAACATTCACTTTCATACCTTATATGTACTTTTTAAGTTATAATGCAACTTTGCTGATTCTTGTTCAACTTGAGGACCACTATAACCCTTAGTTCACTTTCCACTGCCTGACAGCTCATAGATTTCTCTAGTTTTTTGTTTCCCAATCACTACAGTCCTTCTTCCCAAA
Organism: Sciurus vulgaris; assembly: GCF_902686455.1. Classification (NCBI taxonomy): domain Eukaryota; kingdom Metazoa; phylum Chordata; class Mammalia; order Rodentia; family Sciuridae; genus Sciurus; species Sciurus vulgaris. The sequence goes on along the minus strand of NC_136478.1, from coordinate 40,582,339 downwards.
TGTAAGAGTAGGGGTTTGAGAAAATAGAGAGGTCGGAGGGATATTCACATTTTGATCTGGAGCTAATGCTATGTTGATTCATTCCTCCACCTCATTTACTTGTAGGGGACCTTAGTTTCCCACTAGTACCTATAATGCCTCCCCCATCTTCTGCCATCTCCCATGTGGTTTGCACTGAGTCCTGAAGGCTGAAAACTCTTGACCCACAGAGCAGGAGGCACCAGCTCTAAGGGAAGACCAGGAAGTATTCGTTCCAGAAAGTCATGACAAAACAGGAAAGACAGAGAGGGTGCGAGCCATAGGTGGGGCTGGTTAATTGTTAGAAAAAGTGTGGGCACCAAAATCATCCTAATTTTGCAAGTGGAAGCTGGGGTCTAGGGATTCTAAAGGACATGTCCAAAGTCACACAGCTATAATGAAAGATGAAGTCCACCAAGGCAGGCCATCCCCCTCCAACACCTCTTCTCCTACCCATGGTACCAGGCCAGCCCTTCACACTGCAGGAAGCCCTCCCAACAGACCCCAAGTTGCTCTGCACTTCGCAGTTGCACACATTATCTCCCTGGGCTCCATCCCTCTCTGGCAACCTTGCGTCTTCCTGGCTGATGAGGCTCAACTCTCCCTTCTTCGCATGGCCACACCCAGTCACTCAGGGCCAGGGGATGCTCAGGACTCACTGGCTAACCCAATAGATTGACTGTTGGAAGTGCTCCAAGTCCTTAGTCTCCTGCCTGGACAGTTTTACAAAAGTTATAGTGAAGAGATTAACTTGAGATCTTTGAGTTCACGGAGGCCTTGGAGAGAGATCTGCAAACAGCCGTGTTGAATGAAGAGAGAGAACCAGCCCGAGATGAGAAGGGCGCAGAAGAATCTGTGATAGTATTTTGGTTTGGATACAAGGTGACCCCCAAAAGCTCAGGTGTGAGACAGCGCAAGAATGTGCAAAGGTGAAAAGATTAGATTATGAGGATTGTAACCTAATCAGTGGGTTAATCCACTGATGGATTAACTGGGTGGTTACTGTAGGCATGTAGAGAACATGACTTTGAGGTTTATATTTTGTCCTTGGCATCTCTCTCTCTGCTTCCTTGTTGCCACGTCCTGGCCCTTGCCTCTGCCACATCCTTCCTCCATGATGTTCTTCCTCACCTCAGGCCCAGAGCAATGGACTGAACCTCTGAAACCACGAGCCAAAACACATTTCTCCTCCTTTGAGTTGTTCTTTCTGAGCCTATTGGTCACAGTGATGTAAAATCCACAGATAGGAAGGTTGAACGATACTCCATTAGATTGTCATGTTAGCAAAACCCCAGTTTGTCCCCAATATCAAAGCAACGGTGAGAATAAACACGGAAACAAGAGTCTGCAGATCAGTGGAGGTTTCTCGGGGCCTACGAGTAATCAAGACCTCCTTGGGCTGCCAGAAATGCCAGTAAGGAACAATGATGTGGCCAGCCATTAGGGGTGACTTGGCAACCTCGTATCTACCCATCACGACCCTGCATCTGTCGCTGATTGCCACCAGGTGAGAATCTGCCTCAAATGGTCTGATTTTTTTTTTTTAATTTTTCAAAAGAAATGGCAAATATAACTCATGTAAGAGATCCCCATTATAGTTTATATCCAACTCAAGAAAAACCTTCTAGAGACTAATTGAAACCTTTTAATGGGCCAAGGTAGGCCTGAGGTCTCTGAGTGGAGCCGTCTTTCCCTCTGGCTGGGTGTCAGAGGGAGGAGGCAGGGCTGGGGACTGAGCTGCCAGCTGTCACAGACTTCCTTCTCAGAAATGTTTCAGCAACAGGGAGAAGCCCTGGGCAGGGGCCCTTCTCTCTGGGAGTGCTGCCCCACGTCCCTTGAAGTGTCCCCTCTGGGCCCCTGCCCTTGGTCCTTTGTCCTGCCCCACAACGGAGCCACCTGCTCTTGGCAGGCACCGGGCTCACCCCGCACCCCAGGCCCGGAGTCCCCCTGCCCATCTCCCCAGGCGCTTCCCACTGTTTCTGCTCTTGCCGCGCTGTCCCCAGCAGGACGCTGCTGCCTGCCTGCCTGACAACTGTCAGCCCGAGGTGTGGACACCTTCTCCTTGGTGGCTTCCCCTTTTTCATTAGGCTTGACAACGCGTTTTTCTGAGATTAATAGTGCAGGGGGAGCCAGGATATGAGGCTTTTAGTGGTGACAAACTGCCAGGCCCAGGTGGCTCTGGAAGTTGTGTTGCAGCAGGAACAGGCCAAGGGCAGAGCCCTGGGGGCTGGGGGAGAGGGAGCAGTGGCCGCCATGTCCGCGGAGCTAGACCCAGCTGGGCCTGCCCCCCACAGTGCTCCTTTCCGGTACATGGGAAGCAGGCCTGCCGTCCCACGTGCCAGTCAGCAGGAACCCCAGCACCCCCACTCACAGCCCTTGTGCTCCCCAGGATGCCATGGGGGATGGTCCTCACTGGAGGGCCACAGGCCAGGAAGGCCACGTCCTCCAGATTGGCTTGCTGCCCTGGGATGTTACTGTTCTTGGCCCTGCTCGCTCCTGTCCTCCTGCTTCCTTCCCCTCCACAGGGCCTAGCTGGGAGTTTTCATATCGTATTGAGGGTGTGAAACCAGAGGGATGTGAGAACATGGACCAATGTGGCCTCTTCTGTTACGCTGACCCTGCCAGCTGACCTCTGCCACCAGCACCATGGGGCCCAAAGAGCAAACTACAAGTCTCCAATTGTCTGGGCTAGGAGGGAAGAGCCCTGGGGTCATAGCAGAGAAATTTGGGAGAAGGATCTAACCTGCTAATTCTCAGAAGTAATATTTCTCCACACAAGTAACACCGTCTCCATACATATTCACACGTATGTCCATAAATATGCATATTCATAGACACAAACACACATTTATGCATGTTTGGAGGCACATTTTCACTCAGTGCACACACTCACCTGCATGTAAATGTGATCACAGACTTGCACATGGAAGCATTCATACACAGATGTTTCTATGCTCACATGTACCTAAACATTGTTAACAGATATACACATACCTCCCCTGGTGCTGGGAATATCTTCTGGTCCTATCCCTGGTTTGTCTTGAGTCCCTAGGCTGGATGGGCCCTTAGACATCATCTTTCAGACTCTGTTGTACCAATGAGTAGCTTGAGGCCCAGAGAGGTAAGGGGATTTTCCTCAGGTCACACAGCCTCTTAGAATGTGAACCAAAGTCCTGACATACCTACTCTACCCAGGGTCTTTGAGGATAATAGACTTTAGGGATAAAAATATTTCATAGTTTATATTATCTCTTTTCACCTTATGATTCATTGCAGAGGTCATCATCATCATTAGGATTAAGACCATTTCATAGATGAGGAAAATAGAGGCTTAGGCAGGATAAATCACTTCCCTAAGGCATAGGGCTGGGGATCAAGGAAGGGCTTGCCTCCCAATTCCTAGCATCCAGGCCAAGTCAGTCACTTTGACCCATTTCAAAGCCTCCTCTTCTCCTAGGGTGCCAATCATGACCTAACTCCATGGAAATCCTTTCTCTGCCTTCAGCTCTGTCTTTCTGTTGAATCCCCAGAAGGGAGTCTAAATCTTCCCTGATGGTTAATACTAGCTTATGACCTTGGATAGGTCACTTCAGCTAGCCGAGCCTGTGTTTACAAAGCAATAAAAATGAGTGGGGAGAGTGGTAACAGCTCTCTTCCAGGGTTGGCTTTGTGATTAAATAAACTCATATATATGCACATATTTTTTAAACTGCAAGCAACATACAAAAATGTGAGACAGTGTTATTTGAAGATTGCTTTGAAGTGTTCAGGACAATGAAGGCGGCAGATGGAGTTCCTCCTTCTTGGAATCACTCCTCTGTCATCTGCTTGGGCCTATGGTGGACATTACTGTCAAAGTAGTTTCATCAGGGAGTGGAAGGTTGGATCAAGGGATTGATAAATGATTATAAAGAAACTACATAGGTGTAAATGTCTTTCAAAGTTGCTGTGTAAAGTGTTGGGGGAAAAGGTGGAAATAAGAACAAGAAACCTCAGACTGGCTAACCAAGATACAGTGTCTCGAATCAGAGTACGATGCACTTTCCTCTAAGGTCCAAAAAAAATTAAAACCTAAAAATCATATGTATCGAGTGGAACTACCAGTTACTTGGCAGTGACAATCAAGGGTCTCCTGATGTTAGAGAGGACTTCTGTGACATGAAGATTCCCATGGTCATGCCAAGAGTCATGGCTGGCACTACAGACAGGGCTTGAACCTTGTTCACCAGGTCCCATTTCCCAGGATGTGCCCTCAACCCTCCAAAGTGCCCTAGAAATCAGAGACCAGCCCTGCAATGTGGGGAGCAGTGACTGGTTCACAGAAGAGCAATCAGAGCCCAGGGTGCACCCAGGGAACCCCATTTACAGTCTTCTCAGGAAAGCGGCAGGGGCAGCGAAAAAGGTCAGGCCTCCCTTTCTGGGTTCCCAGAGCTTCTGATCGCCAGGCCGTCAAGCAACTTGCAAGCGTTCTGGAAAGGCACATTTACAAGCTGCCCTGGGCTAATGTCCCCTTAAACTCATATGTTGAAACTTAATCTTCAATGTGTTGAACTAGGAGGTGAGCTTTGGAAAAGCAATTAGGTCCTGGGGTGGGGGGGGCTCATGAATGGAATTAGTGTCCCTGTAAGGGGCTGAAGAGACCAGAGTTCTCTCCTACCATATTAGGATGCAGCAAAGGACACCTTCTGTGAGCCAAGAAGTGGGCACTCCATGTTTTAGTCAGCTCGTTCATTGCTGTGAACTAATAGACCCAAGACCAACAATCTTAGAGGAGGAAAAGTTTTTTGGGGGGCTCACGGTTTTAGAGGTCTCAATCCATAGATGGCTGGCTCCATTCTTCGGGGCTTAAGGTGAGGAAGAATACCATGGCGGAAGAAAATGGCAGAGGCAAGCAGTTCACATGATATCAGAAAGCAGAGCGTCTCCACTCACCAGATACCAAATATATACCCCAAAGGCACACCTCCAATGACCCTCCTCCTCCAGCCACACTCTATCTACCTTCAGTTGCCACTCAGTTAATCCCATCGGGGGATTCATTCGACGAATGATTTAAGTCTCTCATAACCCAATCATTGCTCCGCTAAACTTTCTTGCATTGTTTCATACATGAGCTTCTGGGGGACACTTCACATCCAAACTATAACATTCCAAGACCTTAATCTTGGACTTGCATTCTCCAGAACTGTAGAAGTACATTTCTGCTGTTTAAAGTCACCTAGTTTATGCTGTTATTTATAAAACCTAAACAGACTAAGGCACAAACCAAAGAGCAACTTAAGGGCAGAGATGGTGGCTGAATCTCCAACGTTTCCATCATTGAGGTGTTTGGGGAAATGCTTATAGAATAAATGTCTCCTCGACAATGGTGCTGAGGCCACAGGGCCAAGGTGGATTGTTGGTCTGAGCACCAGGAAGGCCTTAGAACAGAAGTCAGGAGAACTTGGACATCTCTCTGATGCCATCTAGATTTCTTCATTTGATCTTTTCCTATCAAAAATGCTTTCTCATTATACTCAGTCTTTTCTAAAAACAGATAGTAGGTGGAACTCCAGGAAACTCTGCCATCTTGGAGGTCTCTCTGTGTCCATTTTGTGATTGGGAAGACTCAGTCATGGCGTGTTTTGACAGTGAGTGTTATGGTTTGAATCTAGAATGTCCCCCAAGGTCTCACTGTTAAACCATGGTTACCAGAACAGCAAGGTTCAGAGGTATGATCATGAGCAATGTTTGAATCATGAAGGACCTGTCCTTAAGAGTGGATTGATCCATTAATCCATTGAGGATTAATCTGCTAAGAGCTGTATGGACGACTGGGAAGTGGGACCCAGCTGGAGGAAGTGTGTCACTGGGGGTATGCCCTGTAGGAAGCGTGTCACTGGGGATATGCCCTGGAAGGGTTTATCTTTTCCCTGCCCTCCCTCTCTCTCCCTATCTCTGTCTCTCTCTCCTTCCTGGCTACCATGAGCTATTGTCTTTCCTCTGCCATGCCCTTCCACCATGATGTTCTGTCTTTCCTTGGACCCAGAGCAATGGAGCCAACCAATCATGACCATGAACTGAACTCTCTGAAATTGAGCTGAAATAAATCTTCCCTCCTCTAAGTTGTTCTTGTTAGGTCTTTTTAGCCACAGTGATGAGAGCTAATGAACACAGCCAGTATCAGATTTTTCAAATAAGCATGGCTCTTCAATGCCTGTGACTTCCTCTTACTAGCTGCCCTACCTTGGGTGAATTTCTTTATCTCTCTGAGCCTCGTTGATTCATCATATCTGTTGTGAGGATTAAATGAGATAATACATGTGGATCATTCCAGAGAGAATCAGGCATCTCAAAGGTCCAATTGGAGGCTCTGCCCCTGTCCCAGACCTCTAAGAACTGTCATATCACCCAGGAACTCTTTCTTGCATTGAACCAGCTTACCTCATGAGTTTGGCCAATGGATTCTCTGCTCAAGTTTAAGGGACCTTAGAGAGGATAAGTGAAATGAGGAAATAGCTCATTCTAGAGAGCGCTCGCCTAGCATTGCTCAAGAGCCACGGTTTTAATCCCCAGCGCCTCAGAGGGGGGAAAAAAAAAAAGAGAGAGAGGGAATAAGTTCAGCTGTGTTTGCTGTGGATTCTGCATAAAAATCTCTCACGTTTTATTGCCCAAATGGTGACTGACTCTCTGTTTTTTTCTTTTATTTTAGATTTCCCTCCATTGGGTATTACCCAAAGAAATAACACACGTTATCATCTCTTCCTCATCAAAAACATCCTGGGTCCCTGGAATTTCCCAACAGTCAGAGAAGAACGTGCACAAACTTCAATAATAGCCCCAAAGGCAATGAAGCCAGAGTATTTTGCTATAGGAATCAATAATGTCTGCTCCTACACCCAGCAAATGAGAGTCTGCCCCAACCCGCTGATCTCCCATTAATTCTGGCTGACCAACAGAGCTGAGGCCACCGGCACGCCCAGAAATTCCGACCTCCAACCCTTGGAGGGGAGAGCCAAATCTCCCCCCAAAGGTTAATGAGGCGATTATGTTTCTGGTTAAAGATGAGAGCAGACAAGGCCACTGGGTTCATTATAACGTTTGGAATACAGAGCGCTTCAGGAGAGAAGGGAAATCGCAGGACACAGGGAAGGCAGAGGAGGGAAGCGAAAACCAGACGCAACAGGACGATGGCCCACTTACAGTGCATGGGTGTGGGTACTGGGCTTCTTTTTATTTTCCCTTTCCTCCTAAAAATCTCCCTTCCGATACCCAGTGTCTTCTGCTTTAGGGTCATGTACTCAAGAGGAGGGAGAGAGAGCAGGCATTCTCCACTGGCTGTGGGAAGCCCACCATCTCATCTCAGTTTGGTTGCTCATCAGATATTCCAAACTCCAGAGCCGGTCTCCAGTAAGGAAGGTCAAGTTCTTTACTGGTTCATTCATTCATTCATTCATTCATTCATTCATTCATTCATTCATTCATTCATTCATTCATTCATCTTTCCTCACGGAGATTACCTTCTGAAGAAGAAACAGACATAAAAGCCTAAAATCCAATATCTCCTGCTTAGCTTACGATAAGAAAGTGTGTGCACAGGGCATCGCAGGGAACTCTTTTAGGGCTTAGGGATGATTTCTCTAAGAAACTGATTTTTTCAGAGACCACATATAAGATTGTTAGGTGTTATGGTTTGGATGTGAGGTGTCCCCCAAAAGCTCACATGTGAGACAATGTAAGAAGTTTCAGAGGAGAAATGATTGGATTGTAAGAGTCTTAACCCAATCAGTGAATCAATCCTTAATGGGATTAATTGAAGCGATAGGGTGTGGCTGGAGGAGATTGGAATTGGGGCGTGGCTTTGGAGTATATATCTCACATCTGGAGAGCGGACTTTCTCTCTCTCTATCCCCCCTCCTCTGCCCTCCCTCCCCCACCTCTTTCTCTCTCCCCTTCCTGATGATGCTAGCTGCTCCCCTCTGCCATGCTCTTCCACCATGATGTTCTTCCTCACCTGGAGCCCCAAGGAATGGAGCCGGCCTTCAGAGGACTAAGACCTCTGAAACTGTCAGCCCTCAAATAGACCTTTCCTCCTCTATAATTGTGCTGGTCAGGTCATTTAGTCACAGCAGTGGAAAAAGCTGACTAAAACAGTAGAAGACAAAAGGATCACATAAAAAAAGGAATAAGGTGAAGAGGGATGGAACCAGAGAAGCATGCTGTGCAAAGACCCTGGGGCAGGAGGGAGGGATACATTTAAGTTTAGAAAACCTGGAGAAGTATTGGGAGATGAAGTTAAGGTGGATGGGGGTCTCATTCCTACTCATAGATCATGAGTCTTCATCCTACAAAGCAAAGGAAGAACTTGACAGAATTTTACACAGTATTCTCAAAGGGAAGAAAGTGGATAAAAGTCAACTGGGATTGGAAGCAGTTTGGATATGGTGAGGGGAAAGGAGTGGTCAAGAAGGAATTTTGTAGAATGATTTTTGGATCTTTGTCTTTGCGCTTGGCACTTGCTTCAACAGCAGAGCCCTCATTAATGACCTGGGGTATGACTTACACCCAGCCCAGGCCTGTGTCACTAAGACTTTCCCGGATACTTTGCTGCTCTTTGTCAAGACAAACAGGGAGAAGGAAAAGAGATTTCATGGCCTTGATATCTGCAGTGTTCATAGCACTGAGAGATCCTAAAGAAAATGTTCTGCAGGATTATACCTCTTTATAGGATGTGTATGAGTTCACATCTGCAATTTTCGACATGCTTCACCACAAAGGAGGATGGGACGGTTAAGCGCATTGAGGGGCAGGATAAGCACATTCTCATCACTGTGCAAAGAAAAAGGAACCATATGTGCAGGGTTCATCTCAGGTGAACAGCACAGACCCTGGCACCAGGCCCACCACGTTGCAGGTGGTTAATACATGCATGTTGAGTTAAGGAAGAAATGGCCTGCCCCAGATCACAGTGTAGAATGTACTTTAAGGATTTCCTGCAGATCTTCTGACACAAACCATTGTCCCCGTGGCATTGGACCTGGCCCATTTAGGAAGGAAAGTGTGGAGAACAGGACCTGCCATGAGCAATCAGGCAGAAGTGTGACTAGTTGAGTGAGTAGTGGCTTTCCCAGAATCTCAGGTCCTTATCAAGTACAGGCTGAGGGTTGACAACATCCTTGGTGTCGGGGTCCAGCCTGTTTGTCACAGATGGTAAAGGAGTCATCCAGATTCAGAAGCAAGGAGCAACTTCCCACTGATGGCAGGAGAGGGGACGTCACCAAAATCCAGCCCACAGTCCCGTGTTACCCTGTCTCATACACAGATGATTATCTGCCTTCTTCACTTTTAAGGATTAAACCTTCGAAATGAGACTAAATTAAAGGGTATGCATGTATTTAAGGTTCTTTAAATATTTTGCCAAACTTCCTTCCAGAAGGATTTTAATCTTGTACGTGATGATGATATAAGGTATGCATGTGTGATATTACAGTGTCTCCATATATTCACCACATAGAATAGGGTGTGCTGTTTTAAAACTTCTGCCACTTTTTAAAATTTTCTTTATTTGTTCTAATTAGTTGCACATGACAGTAGAATGCATTTATACATTTTGATAGATCATACATAAATAGAGGGTAATTTCTCATTTTTCTGATTGTACATATTGTGGGATCACATGGGTCATGCAGTTATGTATGTACACGAGGTATAATGTCTGTTTCACTCTACTGTCCTTCCTACCCCTGTACCCCTTCCCCTCTCTCCACTCCTCTCTACTTAAGTAACTCTGCTCTTCTCTATCTACCCCTCTTCTTGTGAATTAGCATCCACATATCAGAGAAAACACTCTGCCACTGTTATGAATTAAAATTATACTTGTTGTATGTCTTTAATCCCTTGAGTATGACCATTTTAAATTCTTTAACACCTATTTATTTGAATATTTTGTAAAATCTCATGCACTTTACAACTATTTTCCTCTATCCCACTCCTGTTGGGGTACACATGTGCTTTAATATATTGTTGGTCTTTGTTTTGCTTTAAAAAATAATATGTGCTTACTGTAAAATATAAGAAAATACAGAAAAGCATAAAAATGAAGATTGCTAGCATTTCCACAACACAGAAAGAATCACACATTGATTTTGCTTCCTGGTAGGTAACTAGTTTTTTCTTCTTTCATTGATTTCTGAGTAGTTTTTAAAACATGAAGGAAATTAATTTCTTATCTATACTGTTTTTTTTTAACACTTGTCTATTTGTTTTTGTGCTTATGATGGTGGCTTCTTACATGAAATGCCAATGATGTTCATAAAGCAAGTTTGACCATTTTTCCCCTTTTCATATCTTATGCTAATTTTGTGTTTAAAAATTTTCTTCCCAGCCTAATAGCTGTTACATTTTTAATGAATTTTTGAAATTTAGCTAATTCATTTAAAATTGGTTTTGCTATAGTATAAGATGTATGGATATGACTTTAATTTTTTTCTAAATAGCCAGTAATTCTCAACATCACTCATTGAATAATTCACCTTTTCCTTCTGCTGAGCTGCTGCTTCTATCATAAATTAAATGTTTGTATACACTAAGGAACTTCTCTGGGCTCTCGATTCTTATCCATTGATCTTTTTCTTATCCATTGATCTTTTAGTTTTTGTCAATACCATATTGTTTTAAGTGCTATGCCTCTAGAATGCATTTCTATATTGTTCCTGTATCACTCTCTTCTCCTCCTAACTCCTAAAAATATTTAAATATTCTTATTTTATTTTTCAAATGAACCTCAAATCATTTTGTTAGTAAATATGTATATAGGCATGCAATTTTGGGACTGCAATTAAACTTTAATTTGGAAAGAGTAGACATCTCCTAGTCTAGTCTAGTCTAGTCTAGTTTAGCCTAGTCTAGTCTAATCTAGGCAGCTCTATTCTATTCTAAGGCAGACGTCAGTAAATGATGGTCTGTGGGCCAAATATGGCCTGCTGCCTTTTTTGGTAAATAAAGTTTTATTGTAAACAGTCACACTCATTTGTTCATATACTGTTGGTGAGTGCTTTCATGCTACAGTGGTGGAGTTAAGTAGTTGTGGTATAGAGTACGTGTGTGTGTGTGTGTGAGAGAGAGAGAGAGAGAGAAAATTTTCTCTATCCATTCATTAATTTTCCAATGAACAACCATATGTTGTTGGCCAACCAGGTTGACCAACCAGTCAACCAGGTTGACTCCATATGTTGGCCCATCAGGATTTGAAGAGTGCTTCTTCTTCAGGGCCCCGAAAGCTTGGAACTGTCCAGTGATGATCAGAAGAGCTGAGACCAGGTTCAGCTGAAGACAACAGGCTCCTGTTTTGTAGCAATTTCAGGAGCTTTGGGGAACTTTAGTAGGTCCAAAGGGATTCAAGAGACAAAGAGTTGGGATAAAATTTCCCAATAGTCCTGTAGGCTAGAAACTCAAATGGGTTTTATCTTGTCTTAATGACAAGATAATGAAAATAAAGACAATTCTCACACACTTGAATTTATAGAATAAGATTTACATATAATATTTAACTGTCTCATTATACGAAAGATGACATATATAGAAATATAGAAATGAAAATAAAAGTTACCCACACATTCAGTTGTCTACCCCAATAATGTTTTAATTTGTAGGAACTTCTTGTTTTTGCTATTAGGATTTTGTTTTTAGTTTGGTGTGTGTGCATGTGTGTATTATATAGTTTTAATCATACTGTAAATGCAATATTATACATTGCCTTTTCATATAACATTAAATAGGTATTTTTCTCTGTTGTTATAAAGACTCTACAGATGAATCTTATGAAAAACAGACATAGATTTTTATCACATAGTATTTAAAACATTTAAGGATCAAAAATCACTACTAAAAAGTAAATAACTGTAGGTGAAATTTATATCCAATAAAAGTAGGTAATATTTTTATTGTGTGAAGTACATCCAAACATATGGAAAATATAAACAAAAGTGTAGGTAAACTAAAGGTAGTACATGGGAAGAAGTAAGAGAAGAAAATCATTTGATCAACACAGAAAATATATTTATCTTCAGCAGATTTTAAAGGAATACAAATGAAAACCTCAACATGCCATTTATCTTTCATTGGTTTAGAAAAGAAGTTCAAATGTTTCATGTCCATTTCTTGGAAACATAGGGTTAAGACCAAAGTATAGGAAAATAAATTGGTACAAGGTATTGAGGAAACTGGAATTAGGTATTAAAAGCCGTAAAACTTTTCATTGCTTTAGTTCAATAATTCCATGTCTACTGTTTTACCATAGGATGTAATCAGAGGAAACCACAGAGATATATGCACAGGGATATTCATCATGGCATTATTTATAATGGTGAAAAATTGGAAATAACCTAATGTCCATCCGCCAGGGATTGGTTAAGTAGACTATTATGCAGTCATTAGAATTTAGAAAACTGCATAACAACATTGAAAAATGAGTTCTCCGTTTCCACGAGTTTCTATCATTGCTTCCACTAAAGTACAGAAGGAGGTTCGGATGTGATGTTTACTTATCCCATTTTCTATGAATAGGATGGAATGTGCCCTTAGCATCTTTGAGTGCTCTAGGTCTCACAAACAGTAAATTTAGGGGATTCCTGGAAATGGTGCCCAGGTTCTGCTGACATTGAAGCCTAAGTACTGCATATCTAAGTACTCCGGAAATATAGGGTATACCCTTTACCTATAGTTCTACGTTTTTCTGTTCTTGTTCACCTGGTGATTGGGCTACTCCTTCCCCAGCCTTGGTCCTGTCCCCACAGTTTTACAAGCCAGCTTTGCAAATAAAAAAATCTTACAGTAGCCTCATCTCACAGTGTATTCTTAACTTAGTCACTGAAATAAGCCAGTCCTAAGCTATCATTAGTCTCCAACTGGTTCCACACACCTGACTTCTCATTCACCAGCAACCCCCTCCCTGTCACTATGGGACCCTTCCTGGGCAGGAGGACCGCCAGGGAAGCCTGCTGTCCTACTCACCCCCTTTCCCACTTCCAAGTTGATGTTTCTTGGTCTAGAGCAGTAAGAGCACAGGAGAGGGTTCGAGGAAGTTCTCACCTGCCTGGCAGATGGTTCAAGCCTAACTTGTCTGTTCAGGACTGTTCTGAAATCTCCTCACCGAAGAACTTTTCCACAAAGCAAGCCATTTGTTTACCCCAGCTGGCCATACTCTGCTTCAACCTAGAGTTTCTGGGTCTCCATCTCCATGGAGTCTCTCTGTAGGGTTGGCTGTGATCCACAGGCAGCTGTTCTTTCCCTATGGTCCAGGGGAAACACTCCCATTGATCTAGCTGCAGGCCTTCCCAGTGCCTCTCCCCCTTGCTCTGTGGCCAAATCTGACAGGTATGTTGATTTGGGTTTCCCAGGTGAAAGCCGTTTCAGCACCAGTGTGCACCTGGCTATAAGATACACAAGCAACCTCTCCTCACAACCCGGTTGAAGAATTTCTCTCCTGTCTTGGGGTGAGGTTGGAGGAGAGGTGCTGAACTCAGTTTTTCCAAAGAAATCCACCTTAGAGATTCTCTCCCTCTCTCCACCCTCCTAACCCTTTTAAAATCCTCAATGTGGTTGAGGGATTCAGGAGCATATAAGCAATTGTCAGACCCTTCTTCTGAATTGTTTGCATGATAGAAAATATAACACCAACAATCTGATGCCTTATCCAACTCTGAGAGAGGAAAAACCCATTTTAACATCCTGAATCAGGCTCTCAGCTTCTCTTCCCCTCCTATCTAAAGCTTTTGCCACATCGGACTTCTGCTTCCCTTACACTCTCTCTTCTTTCCATCCACTCTTCTTCCTCCAGCCTGACTCTGATTAAAGAGTATGTTAAAGGCCTGGTTAAAGAGTTAAGTCCTTCCTCACGCTTGCAACAGCACATTACCCAGAGGCTGGCCCAAATGGGTGCTCCGGGAATGCATGCCAGATCACACATTTTAGACCTAGCTTTGACCTTCAGGTCAAGGTCACAAAGAGGAGAGTTGGGCCCAGATAGTTCTGGAGGGTCAGATGGGTTAGGGAAAGGCTGGTATCCATGCACAGGTTGGAGGAGAGATTTTAGTATTCTGTGCCATCCTGGCAACTCGAGGGGGCCAAGAGCTACCAGAGCAGAGCCTACTTACAGGGTTAATCATGAGGCGGAAGTTCTGGGAGATTAACCAGACAAATGAAGTGTGGTGGTCAGAAACAGTGACTATGGCTCCGCGGAGAAAGTAGATCGCACCCGTCAAGATTAATGTCTCCTGACCACTGGGTCTATTCAGGGCCTCCCTGTGTCGTATTTCTGCTCACTCATTCATCTTGACTGCCCACCTTGGTGCAGAGGAAAGCCAGGAACTGGTCATGCAAAATGAGGAAACCCAGGAAACCCCTCGGGCCCTTCAGACACCAGTCGTGACTTTGAGCTAGTGCATAAAATTAAATAACTAGCTTAGCTGGTTAATTGACAAGAGCTGGGAAAAAAAAAATCTGAGTTTTTGCTTTTGTCCCCCTCCCAGCGATGGAACGGGGTTAAAATCATGCACCAATGGAAGGTGTTTGCACGTGGAGGATAGGGGTACAATTCCACCAGTCACGAGGAGCAGGAAATGCCATTCAGCAAAAGGGGAGGGGCATAAGTGGAGGGAGCCTCCGCCGTCTGCACGGGGAAACAAGCCTGGGAAGGTCTGGGATTCCTCTGTCGGAGGCACCGAGGACTAGAGGCTGGCTGGAAGAGGAGCTAGCGCACTTCTGTCGAAGCTGGACATTCACAGCAAGTGAACCACTTTTATTTAAATCTTGCCTTTATTTGGGGTGGCTAAGGGGTGGTGTCAAAAGAAGTTGATGGAGGTGAAGACTACAGCTACCTATGTCCACCATGGTAGGACCACAGAAAAGTTTGCCTGTAGGAAAAGCGTAGTGAGGACTTAGAAATTACCCAGTGAATCACTTAGTGTGGACAACCACAGTCGATCCAGCTGCGTTGTCTCCAAAATGTCTTTTACATTTCAGAAATAGAAGAGATACCTCCCTCTCCCTTTAATTTCAAGACTGGGGGACAAGCTGATGGCAAGATGCTCAGGGTACTATCCTACACTACATTGTCCCCACATGAAACCCGTAAGTACTCTTGTCCTGGAAGGTAACTCCAGAGTCTCAGACCTTGAATGAGGCTCTTGCTGGCTCTGCCTGGGGCATCTAGGTGATGGCAGTGAGCTCCCCAGTGAGGAAGATGTCTATGCAGACGGACTGGAATGGGTTCTTAGGGGAGAGATTTGATGGAAACGAAGGCATGCATGGGCATATGCTCCCTTTGGAAAGAGGACATGCCTCCTCTTCTAACTTCACCAGGAGGAAACACCCTGCTTGCTCAGCTGTCCTGGGATTTTTTTTTTTATCTTTATCAACGAAGGTTTGGTGGTGACCCAGGCTTTTCCCAGTAGGTCACCCTGCCTCTACTTCCACTTTATTTGCATGTCTCCAGGTGTCCAGTGTCTAGAGAAAGACATCTCATTAATCTTTACATTAAAAATCTTTCAGCCGGGCACAATGGAGCACACCCATAATCCCAGCAATTTAGGAGGCTGAGGCAGGAGGATTATGCCTTCAAAGCCAACCTCAGCAACTTAGTGAGAAGCCCTAAGCAACTCAGCAACCCTTTCTCTAAATAAAATACAAAAAAGGGCTGGGGATGTGGCTCGGTGGTTAAGTGCCCCTGGATTCAATCCCCAGTACCCCCCGACCACCAAAAAAAAAAAAAAAAAAAAAAAAAGGCTTTCAGAAATGACAGAAATCCATCCTTTTTTATGGCGTAAAAATATTCCATTGTGTATGTGTACCACATTTTCCTTATCCATCCACCTGTCTGTCCGATGCTTCGGTTGGTTCCACAGCTTGGTTATTGTGAATAGTGCTTCAGCAAATATGGGACAGCAGATTGACATAGTGATTTCATTTCCTTGGGAGATTGCTGAATCATATGGCAGTTCTATTTTTAATTTGGGGGGGAACCTCCATACTGTTAATTGAGACTCTCCAAAGGATAGCACACTGCTCTGGTGTCAGTCTCTGCCCTTTAGCTTGGGACTTGCCCCCCCCCCCCACAGGTATATACCTATGCAGGTGGGCTTTCCTGGCCCTTCAGAAAGTTTCATTAGATTCCCCCCCGCATAGGTCCTGCATATGTCTTGTTAAATTTCTGTCCGAACATTCTGCATTTGGGAAGGTGCTAAAAAGTGGGAATCATTTTTATTACATTTATCAACTGGGTATTTCTGATAAAATAGTGATTATTTTTACATTTTATTACATAATTCATGACTTTACTCATTTCTTTTATCTATTTTGGTAGCTTTCTAGTGAATTTTGTTGTATTTTCCAGGTACATAATTATAGTATAAGCAAAATAGAAAAAAAAAATCAATGTATTTTCCAGAATGTATTCTCTTCTTTTTAAATTCATGTGTGTGCATGTGTGTATGTGTATGAGTGTGTGTGTGTGAGAGAGAGAGAGACTTAGACACTTCCCAACTTTTTCTATTCTCTAGAGTAAATTATGGTGAAATTATCTCTTCCTTATAGGATTGATAAATCCTTCCTGAAAACCCTCTGTTCTCAGCATCTTTATAAACTACTTCCTTGATAACACTCTTATTTTTAAGAGTCTTTGGTTTATTTGTATTTTCTAGATTTTCTTACATCAGTTTAAATGTGTCTTCCCTGAACATTATCAATGTTATGTAGTTTCCATTTTTAGCAGAGTTGTTCATAGAAATCTCTGAAAAGTCTATAAATCGCCTTCATATTTGTGATTATATCTTTATTCTCAAATCCTATTTTGGTCTCATTTTTCCTTGATTAGATTTCTTCATTTTGAATATTTTATTCGTCATTTCAGGAAACCCAATCTGATTTATTTAGCAATTCTGCTGACTGCATATTTATGCTTGTTATTTCTGTTAATTCCTTTTTCCTAATTTCCTCATGTTTTTTATTTTTTTATATTTTTGCTGATTTGTTGAGTTTAATGGTCAGGGTATTTGTTTTTATTTTTGTCTAGCTTAATAAGAAAATCGTCTAAGATTATTACTGTAATAATAAGTACAGCTTTGGCCGCAGCCCATAAATTTTCCTGTGTTGTTGTCTCATTAGTTTTCAAATAGTCTATATTTATAGTTGTATTCTGTGTTTTACTGAGTTACATAGAAATGTGTTTATTAAATTTCAAGTAGTTTCTCATTTAAAATTGTATTACTTATATATGGTTTGTTTGCATTGCAATCAGATAATACAGCCATTACAACATTTTAAAGAATTTATTCAGGTATTTTAAGGTCTAATGTAATTATCGTCATAAATATTCCATGGGGACTAAGAATAAAAAAACAAGCATTATCTCTGCACAATTTGATATATACTATTAAATCAACTTTACCAATAGACTTCTCTGACTTTGATATATTAAGTAAGCTAAGAATAAATCAGGGTACCAAATCAGAAAAAAATATATAATTATAACTTGCCATGAATATTGTGCTTCTGCATTTATCTTTATATTTCTCACAGTTTTTCAATATAATTTGTAATTCAATATTATTCATGACAACAACCACAACAATAATAATAGCTGACCAGGAGGCGGTGCTGATGCTGTGCCAACAAAAATGCCAAGCACATTGAATGCCTTCTTATCTTTTCATTGGTTACAGTGACACTGCATGAAGTGCCTGTAGTTTACAGAAGAGGACACTGAGCCAGAGGGCATCAGCTGAGGTTGGATCAGGACACATGGGATGGGGAAAAAAAGAAAAGAAAAGCTAAAACCAGGGGGAAGTTCACTCTATTCCCTTGTCACCAAGAGCTGATGTTATGGTGACTTCCATTGTCCTCAAGGGTGTGGTCTCTTCTCTGTGTTTTATTATCCAAGGATCTAAACGTAGACCTGACCAAATTCAGATTACTTACTTAGCCACGGCAGTCCTGCTTCTTTCAGTGTCTAACAGGGAAAGAGATAAAGGACATCCATGTAGCTCCAACAAAGCTCATTCCAAAAGCAGTAACCGCCTTGCAGTTAGGAGACTGCGGCTTCCATGCCCACTGTTGCGGACCCAGGACCCGGTCTTCATAGGTGTGGCATGAGCCGTCCTTCAGCGTCCTCACCACCCCCAGCACAGGACGCACTCCTGTGTTTTCGCTCTTTTAACTCTGGCCTTCTTTGCAGTGGCAGGGGTACATCATCCTATCTTTCTGTTGCCTTCAGAGGTCCTCTGTCTCTACTTTGCTCTTGCCACTAACACAGCATCATCTATTGCGTGAGTTCATGGGAGAGCAAAGGGCTGAGGACTGCAGACAGCTTCCTCTTTGGTCTGGTGCTACCTAACTACACTCTTGGAAATAGTGTAGAAAGGGGCCTACTTTCATGAGAGGTGCAAGGAAAAAAATGGGAGACACACACATAGACACAAGCAAATAAATATTCCTATATTAGCCTGATATTCAGATAAGATCAGTCAAGAAAATTTTAAAAAGAAAGGTATTTTCTCTAGGAATTGTGCAAATTATTATTTTGAGAGTAGTATCTATTTTTCTCTTTGTCTTTCCTATTTCCTGATGACTGGTGCTGAGGACAGCTATTGGTATGAACATTTTCCTTTGATCCATACGTGTGTTAAGTCTACTAATTTTCAGTTTTATATCTTACTTCCTGTTGTCTGGTTAGAACCTTGGGAAGGATAAGAATAATAATCCTGAGCGCCAGTAATTCTCTGACTTACATAAGAATGCTTCCAATATTTTACTATTTAAAAAAAAATTGTTGTGGCTCTTGTTACTCTATCAGGTATAGTCCCCTCAGATAACTAGCTTGCCAATAAATTTAATAAGAATGTATATTAAAACCTGTCATCTTTTGTGATGGTCACATTTTTCTGTTTGATCTTTCAAGTTTGTTAATTAAAAGATCGATTCCTTAATGTTAAATCAGTTTTACCCTCCTGAGTAAACCATAGTTGGCCAAAGGTCACTATTTCCTTTATAGTTTTGCCAGAAGGTCAAAATTTTTTCCCTTTGATGATCTTTGTATTTCTGATCAGAAGGAACATTGGCTGATCATTTTTCTTTTTGTTGGTTTGTTGATTGTTTTAAAAAGACTCTTTATTTGGCTTCATTGTGAAGTTAAACTAGTATCATAGAATCAATTCTGGAACTTTAAGTTGTCATTTTTTTTGTATGAAACAGTTCATCAGATATATCTTTTCTTCTCAGGAAGGATTTGGTAGAACTTACTCATAAAGCCATTCAACAGTCACAGTTTTAGGCTATGTACCTCCCTTTCATTTTATTCTATGACTGTTAGTACATTTAGAAGGACTATCCAATCTTGAGCTGATTTTTGCCACTTACGCTATCATTAAAAAGTTGAATTGAAAGTTTACATTTATTAGCATCATGATATATATATGATTACTCCTAAATTTCCATAATACTCTGGCTCTGTGTATCTATTTTATTTTTTCCAATCTTGTTTATTTTTCCCTCTTTATTCTTCTTGATTAGGCTTCAAAATTTTTTGACATTAGTCCTATGAAGCAAAATTTGGGTGTTTATGCTCATTTGTTTAAACTTCTTAGTGATTATTACCATTGTCTTTATTAAACACTCAGAGAATTTGAATTTATTTGCATCAGTTGTCTGGATCCTGGAATTTTAGGTTTACTTATTTTGCTTTTCTATCTTCTTTATTTTCTAATATGTATCTTACATTATACATACTCATGTGAGTCTTCATAGGTCTTTAGATAGTGTTTCATTGGCGGCATTCATTTGTAAAGAGTTTACACTTTCTCTTTTCCAGGACTAATTTAATACTAGTGGTAATAATAATATTAGAAATAATATTCATGATATTAATAATGATAGAGTTTAGTAACAGTTGCAGTTATTAACAGGTAAATAAAGCTTTTATTATTTTGTCCTGCACTTTATTGTAGCATTTTAGGGAAAGAATATGGACCTGTATTTTTACATTTTGTAATTTGTAGAGATTTTCTTGGTGTCAGTCTCTGTGAAAGCATAAGATTTGTCTTAAAATAAGTATTTTCTGCTTATTTTGGGCATAATTTTGTGGATGGGTATGTAAAAGAAAAAAATTTAGGTATACAGAAATATCTATGAATGCATGTAGATTAAATTTCTCATGCACATTTTTTCTTTCTGAAAACTCTATTGTTGCCATAATTAAAAAACTAAAATAATAACTACTCATGAAGATGAAGAGAATAGGAGATGAATTAACAATGTTCATAGAGGTAAGTGAAACTTCAAATACAAAAAACAGAATAGGGGTTCATGAGTCAGGAGGGGCAACGAAACTGATGTCTTTGTGCCAACAGAGGGGATAACAGTGAAAAACAAATTAATTTTCCCCACAGGACTCGAGGAAGTTTGGGGACTCACAGGCAGTCATTGCTGAGGTCGCACATCTGTCCTGAGCTGTTAGATGCCACCCCCCATGCCTTTTCCAATCTCTTTGTTTTCCATGTGCGGCCAAGGAAATATCCCATTCCCGTCTCTGCAGGGAATGGGGGCTTTATTATCTTTAGAATGGAGAGGCTCCAGATGTTGGGAAGAGGAGATGCAGTAGGGAGAGAAGGTACTAAACTGAAAACAAAAGGAATAAGTAAATCCAAACCAGGAATGGTCACACTCATCCAGCCCTGTCCTAGTCTAAGGAGCCAGCAGTGTGGCCAACACCCCACTACCAAGTTTGAGATTGGAAGGTTCTTTCCTGGAGAAACCAAATGTCCACCAATAAAAAGGCTTGCACAGTCCCTTAAGAGGGCAGATGTCCAACGGAGAGATGCAAACCCGGCAGCTTGCCAGTTCTGTGGTGGAGGTCCACAGTGGAGGCTACTGTGGACACAGAACTTGCAGGAAATTTAAAAGTTTTGCTCTTAAATATGAATGGAAAATACGTGAGAGAAAAGACTCAACGTGACAGACATAGAACAAGGCGAGGAGGTTACAAAAATAAAAGTAAAGAAGCAATTAGAAAAAAAAAAATCTTACAGGAACAGATAGCAGATGAAAGAGAAAAAAATAGAGTAGAACAAAAGAAAGAGATGAGTGACAGAAGAGAGAAACTGAGAAATATGCTAGATGCAGCCACAGGCTCCTGTATCTGAGCAGAGATTGAAAATTATAAGATCATCACAGAAACAAAGCTGAGTGCTATTATTTGGATCTTAATGGTCCCTTAAAGGTCCATGTGGTAAAGATTTGGTCCCCAACCTTGTGCCCTTGGGAGGTAGTGGAACTTTTAAGAGGTAGGGCGTGGACTGGTCATTGGGGGCGTGCCACCTCAATAGTGGGCGGGGACAGTGGGCGGGGCTGGCAGCCTTTCCACTTTCACTTTCTCTTTCTCCTCCCAGCCTTGAGGGGAGTAAATCTGCGCCCCATCGTGATGTGACACCATGGGCTCAAAAGCAATGGGGACAATCAATCATGAACTAGAACCTCCAAAGCTATGAGCGAAAATAAAGCTTTTTTCTCCTTACAAGTTGATTATTTCCATCATTTGTGACAGTGATGGAAGACTAACACACTAATCGCCAGATCGGCTGCACTTCTAAAGCATACAGCAGAATGAACTAGAACGGTAAACAAAACAAAACAAAACAAAAACCCTCCATACTAATCACAGCATCACCAAACTTCAGAACAGTGATTAAAAAAAAAAAAAACAGACCTCAGAGCTTCCAAGGATGGGGGAAAAACAAAACAAACAAACAAAAGAAAGATTGACTCCATGCAAAGGAATAGATGATAAAAGTGCTGCTTCTCCACTGTGGTACTGTAAGCGAGGTGAGCAAGCTCAGGAAAGGTTGTAGGAGAGATGTCTCTAGGGGTGGGGAGCATATGACGTGCTTAGAAATATGTCTGAACATTTGGAAGATCACTGACAGGTATTTGACAGGTCTTTTGGAGCATTTAGGGAGAAATCTCTCTCTGTGCATAGAACCTAAGCAAATTAGGAACAAAGCAATCATCAATGCCAAAACAACAACAACCTGTAAAAAATAAGTATTGTATACTGCTTGGTTAGGCAGAAAACAATAGGGTCATATTAATATAAACATTAATTACAGATTTAACCAGAAATTGTGATGTAAATGTATTGATTAGATGGAGGAGGGAAACAGAGGGTAGATATGGGAAAGCAAAAAAAAAAAAAAAAAAAAAAAAAAAACAAAGCAACTAATAAAAATGAGAAATCAGTAGATAATATGTAACATTCATAAATCAAGAAAGGGCACTATTAGCATTAATTATACATAAGTAAAATCATGACGAGCTCTTGCTATGGAAAGCAGGACGAGGGGAGGAAGAAGGAGTATAACAGGGCCCTTTAATACTATTTCATTTTTTTAACTATATGTATTTATTGCTTTAGTAAAAATAGAAAATATTTAAAATAGTTAAGAACATATACATATATGTAACTATATTTATAGTAAGCTTCACCAATTGTGTTCATCAACCACCCTTCTTTGGATACATGATTAATACATGATTAATGAAAAAAAGATGCAACATTCTTTGGGAATAGGATGATTGTCTCATAAGTCAGTGACGGGTCAAATTGTGTGTGTGTATGTGTGCATGTGTATGGGTCAAAATGAACCTTGACCTCTATGTTGATTAATTTTTTGTGTGAACTTGACTGGGCCACGGGGTTGCCCAGGTATTTGTTCAAACCTTATTCTGGGAGCTGTGCCTGTGAGGGTGTTTCTGTGATTAACATTGGAATTGGTGAACTGTGGAAAGTTGGTTGCCTTCTTTAATGTGGGTGAGCCTCATCCAATCAGTTGAAGACCTGGATAGAACAAAAAGACTGACTCTTCTCTGAGTAGGAGTGAACTCCTCTTGCCTGACTGACTACCTCAAACTGGAACATCAGTCCTTTCTTGTTGTAGACTCCAACTGAAGCACTGGGTTTTCTTAGCTCTGAAGGCTGCTGGCTTCCATACTAGTACTTATACCATGACTCTCCTGGTCCTCAGACCTTTGGACTTGGAGCAAAACTATACCATCAAGTCCACTAGGTCTGCAGACTGCTGAATGCAGATCTTGTTACTTCTTAGTCTCTATAATCAAATGAGACAATTCCTTACAAATTTATTTATGTAGGTATGTACATGGGTACCTATCTAGCTATCCTGTTGGCCTTCTCTGGAGAAGCCTGACTCATACAACTTGTAACTCACACAACACAGAAAAACTTAATTCTAGATGGATCCTTGAGCTAAATTGATCATTAAAAGAAGCCAGGTTTCTAGAATTAAAAAAAAAAAAAAATAGGAAAGACTTTCTTTGCACCTGGAACCATTTATTTACAAGACAAAAAGTGCTAACTATAAAAGAAAAGATTAATGTCCTAGCCTATATTAAAATTAAGTATCCCCGTTCATTAAGACACCAATAAGGGAATGAAGGCCACAGATCCAGAAGAGATATTTCCAACACACATATCCACAAGTAAACTCAAATCAGGGCATTAAAAAAAGTTTCTATTAAACAATTTTAAAAATTCAGATCATCCAGTAGAAAAATCAGAAACTTGAAAGGGTACTTTGCAAATGGAGGCTTTTAAAATAACCAATAAATATATTAAAGAGTGTTAAATGTTATCAGTCATCAGAAAAATACAACTTAAAACTCAAAAAAGATACTCTACACACCTATCAGAAAGGCTAAAATTAAAAGAACTTACTCGCATTGCCAGGCATTTAAGAGATGTAAATGTAGACCCCCCTAGAATTCTCTCATATTGCTGAGGAGAATGTAAATTGGTGTAATTCATTTTATGAAACTATTTGGCAATACCTGCTAAGCAAAATGCATATGTATCTTATGACCTAGCAAACTGTAAATAGCTATCTAGTTATGTAGTATTTGTGTTCTGTAGACCTGAATTATTTATGAAAGCGACAGTATCCGTAAGTAATAGAATGGATAAATAATTTTTGATATATTTATTCAATGAAATACTACTTAACAAGGGAAAGGAACCAGAGGTATACAACATGGATGAAAACAGAGTTAAGGGGAAACCGTGAGCATGAAAGTGTGTATACTCTAGGATTTCATTTTATAAGAATTTCAAAACAGGCATAACCTCCCCACTATTCTTGAGGAGATCATGATTGGGAAAAGCTAGGAAGGAATCTGTTGAATTGCTAAAATTGCTGTACACCTTCATCTAGGTGGAAATCACATGGGCATGGACATACATAAAAATGCACCAAGTTACACATTAAGATTTGTGTGCTCTCCTCTATGCAATTAAGTCTCAATTAAAAATAAGATCACTTACATCAAAATTCAGGACCACACAACCAAAAGTCAAAAGGAAAACAGAATGGAGTCTCACATATTATTCAAACATGTATTAGCTTGAAACATACGAAGCACCATTTTGTTGATGAAGACTGGTGAAATATTATATAGTTTAGACTAGTGAGATTAGTATGATCAAGAAAACAGAAGAAATTTCAAGTAAAGAGATTAAAAGTTGGAGAATGGAGAATATTACCAGAGAATTAGTTGTCCATAAAATAAAAAGGAAAAATAAAAAGAGAAATTCAATGTGAATTATTATAACTATATAGTTAATGGACAATAGTATTACTCATCATTCGATCACAGTAACAAAATACCGGAGATAAAGAAGCTTAAGTGAGGAGAGGGTTGCTGTTGGCTTGGCATTTAGAGGTTTAAATCCACGTCAGTTGATTCGTTGCTTTGGGTCTACAATGATATGGAGCAAAGCTGTTCCCTATAGGTACCAGGAAAACACAAAGGAGAAAGAAAGGAAGTGGCGAGGGTCCCAATATTAACATCAAAGGTCATACCCTTAAGGACTTAAATTCCTTCCATTATATCCCACCTTTTAGGTTCCACTATCTCCCCTTTGGGGGAGCATTCAAGATAGTGAACTACAGCAGAAATTATAAAATGTAAAATATGCGGTTAGGAACTTATTAGGTGGGCATAATAAATATTGAAAGACCTGCAAACATGCAGGATTACTTTTATTGAAGACAGGCTAATACACAATATTTGAACTAACTATGACTGTTTAAAAGAATGAAAAATAATAGAAAAGGTTATTGGATACATATGTGAGTCATAATCAAAGGACTTAAAATATAAGTAATCAGAATCCCAGAATTAGAGTAGTGGAGAAAGGGCCAAAGTACAAGGTAATAATGATCAAGAAGTTTTTAGAACTGATAAAAGACAGTTTCAAAGTGTTTTGCAGACCTCAAGAGGAATAAATATAAAGAAAATTACACATAGGTACATCATATTATGACCTCTAAAGATCAAATAATAAGAGAAAAGTTTAGAAAGAGCCAGAGATGGGAGAAAATAAATTATATTAAAATGAGAAAAATAAGATTGCCAGTTGTCTTCTGGAAAGAATAACAGCTGTCAAAAATAAGAGCATGGACATCACGGATGTGCTAAGATAAAATAATTTCCAATCTTAAAATTTTATACCTAGCCAAAATACCCTTCAAGGATGAAGGTGAAGTGAAGATAATTTTGGTTTAAAAAAGGATTTCATTTCTTAGCAAATGTGCACTAAAAGAAATACTAAAATAACTAAAAGGAGCTCTTTGCAAAAAAAAAAAAAATGATCCATATAGGGAACCACAGAACTGAAAGAAGGGAACAGAAAGCAAAACACAAACAGTGAATATGGAGATAAATATAATACAACATTGTTGATGTTAATTGTATAAAACAGTAATATTAATACTTTGTGGGAATTTAATCATGGGAAATAAAATATGTAACAAACAAATTGCAACATGCAACAAAGGTCAAGGGTGTTAAATTGTTCCACACTTTGTGCACTTTGTGTGCAAAGGTAATGCATGCATTTCTCATTATACTGCAATTTATTAATGCTTCACAGGGGGTTTTACAAATGGAAGTTGTGTGGCAACATTGAATCAAGTAAGTCTACTGACACCATTTGTTCAGACAACATCTCACTTGGTTCTTTATGTCACATTTGGTAATTCGCAAGAGATTTCAAACTTCGCGCATCACGACGCTCTCTGTCGTGATCCAAGATCTATGTTTGATCTTTGATGATATTGTTTGTGATTGTTTTGGATGCCACTAACAACACCCATACAAAATGACAAGCCTGTTAAGTGTCACGTGCATTCTGACTTCTCCTCTGACTTCCGTTGCTCCCAGCTCTCTCCCTCTCCTCTGAACTTACCATTCCCTGAGGCCCAACAACAGTGAAATTGGACCAATTAATAATCCTACAATGGCCTCTAAGTGTTCAAGTAAGAGAGTCACATCTTACTTCAAGTTGAAATCTAGACGTGATTAAACGGAGTGAGGAGGACATGTCCAAAACCAATATAGACTGAGAGCTAGGCCACTTGGCATGAGTGAGCTAAGATGTTAAGGCAAAGAGCAAGTTCTAGAAGAAAATTAAAAGGGCCACTCCAGCGAACATGTGAACGATCAGAAAGCAAGACAGCTTAATTACCGATAGGAAGAAAGTTCAAGGGGTCTGAATTCGTCAAACCACACAAAACTTTCCCTTAAGCCAAAGCCTAATCCAGAGCAATCCCCCTTGTTATGGTTTGGATGTGAGGTGTCCCCCAAAATCTCATGTGTGAAACAATGCAAGAAGATTCAGAGGAGAAATGATTGGGTTATGAGAGTCTTAATCCAATCAGTGATTTCATCCCCTGACAGGGATTAACTGAGTGGTGACTGGAGGCAGGTGGGGTGTGGCTGGAGGAAGTGGTTCATTGGGTGCGTGGCTATGGGGTGTATATTTTGTATGTGGAGAGTGGACTCTCTCTCTCTCTCTGCTTCCTCATGGTGTGGGCTGCTTCCCTCTGCCACACTCTTCCACTGTGATGTTCAGTGTTCAGCCTCACCCAGAGCCCTGAGGGATATAGCCAGCCTTCTATAGAGTAGGACCTCTGAAACTGTGAGCCCTCAAATAAACTATTCCTCCTCTACAGTTGTGCTGGTGGGGACATTTAGTCACAGCAGAAAAAAAGTTGACTAAAACACCCCTCTTTAATTCTATGAAGGCTAAGAGAGGCGAGGAGGCTGCAGAGGGAATTTTGAAGGCAGCAGAACTTGGAATGTGAGGTTTAAGGAACGAAGACCTCTCCACAACATCAAAGTGAGGTGAAGCCACAGGTGTTGACATAGAAGTAGCAGCAAGTGATCCAAAAGATCTACCAAAGATAACTAATGAAGGCAGATGCACCAGGCAACAGATTTTTGGTGTAGAAGAAGCCTTCTATTGGAAAAGACACCATCTGGGACTTCCATAGCTAGAGAGAAGTCAATGACTGGCTTCAAAGCTTCCAAGGATTGACTGATTTCCTTGTTAGTGGCTAATAAACTGGTGACTTTGAGTTGAAACCAGTGCTCATTAACCATTCCAAAAATCCTAAGGCACTTAAAAATGACACTATATATACTCTGCCTATGCTCTGTAAGTGCATGACAAGTCCTGAATGACAGAATGACTATTTACAACATAGTTCACTGAAAATTTTAAGTCAACTCTTGAGACCTAATGCTCAGAAAGTGTGTGTATGTGTGTATACATGTATACATATTCTATCACGTGATATGTTTTATATGTAATATATACATATAATACATATCATATAATCTATGGCATGATATATACCATACATATATATGTGTGTGTGTTTTACAACTCATTGTCAAAGCACCTATCACTCATGGGCTCTGTTGAAGATGTTCATTGAGATTAATATCGATTTCATGTCTGTTAGCACAACATCAATTCTTTTTTTTTTATTGTAAACAAATGGGATACATGTTGTTTCTCTGTACATGGTGTAAAAGGCATACCATTTGTGTAATCATAATTATAGTAGAGTATGTTGTTTGATTCATTCTGTTATTTTTTCCCTTCCCCCCACCCCTCCCACCCCTCTTTTCCCTCTATACAGTCCTTCCTTCCTCCATACTTGCCCCCCTCCCTAACCCTAACTCTAACCCTAACACTAACCCTTCCTCCCCCCCATTATGTGTCATCCTCCACTTATTAGTGATATCATTCATCCTTTGGCTTTTTGAGAATGGCTTATCTCACTTAGCATGATATTCTCCAATTTCATCCATTTGCCTGCAAATGCCATAATTTTATCATTCTTTATGGCTGAGTAATATTCCATTGTATATATATACCACAGTTTCTTTATCCACTCTCAATTGAAGGGCATCTAGGTTGGTTCCACAGTCTGGCTATTGTGAATTGAGCAGCTATGAACATTGATGTGGCTGTATCTCTGTAGTATGCTGATTTTAAGTCCTTTGGGTATAGGCCGAGGAATGGGATAGCTGGGTCAAATGGAGGGTCCATTCCAAGTTTTCTAAGGAATCTCCACACTGCTTTCCAGAGTGGCTGCACTAATTTGCAGCCCCACCAGCAATGTATGAGTGTACCTTTCTCCCCACATCCTCGCCAACACCTGTTGTTGCTCGTATTCTTGATAATCGCCATTCTAATTGGGGTGAGATGGAATCTTAGGGTGGTTTGATTTGCATTTCTCTTATTACTAGAGATGTTGAACATTTTTCCATATGTTTGTTGATTGCTTGTAGATCTTCTTCTGTGAAGTGTCTATTCATTTCCTTAGCCCATTTGTCTACTGGATTATTTGAATTCTTGGAGTAGAGTTTTTTGAGTTCTTTATAGATTCTGGAGATTAGTGCTCTATCTGAAGTATGAGTGGCAAAGATATTCTCCCACTCTGTAGGCTCTTTCTTCGCATTGCTGATAGTTTCCTTTGCTGAGAGAAAGCTTTTTAGTTTGAATCTATCCCAGTGTTGATTCTAGCTTTTATTTCTTGTGCTATGGGAGTCCTGTTAAGGAAGTCTGATCCTAGACCAACAAGGAGAAGATTTGGACCTACTTTTTCTTCTATAATCTGCAGGGTCTCTGGTCTGATTCCGAGGTCCTTAATCCATTTTGAGTTTAGTTTCCTGCATGGTGAGAGATATGAGTTTAGTTTCATTCTGTTGCATATGGATTTCCAATTCTCCCAGCACCATTTGTTGAAGAGGCTATCTTTTCTCCATTGCATATTTTTGGCACCTTTGTCTAGTATGAGAAAATTGTATTTAATTGGGTTTGTGTCCGTGTCCTCTATTCTGTACCATTGATCTACCTTTCTATTTTGGTACCAATACCATGCCGTTTTTGTTACTATTGCTTTGTAGTAGAGTTGAAGATCTGGTATTGCAATACCCCCTGTTTCACTCTTCCTGCTAAGGATTGCTTTAGCTATTCTGGGTTTCTTATTCTTCCAGATGAATTTCATAATTGCTTGCTCTATTTCTGTAAGGTACGTCATTGGGATTTTAATTGGAATTGCATTGAATCTGTATAGCACTTTAGGTAGTATGGCCATTTTGACAATATTAATTCTTCCTATCCAAGAACATGGAAGATCTTTCCATCTTCTAAGGTGTTCTTTAATTTCTTTCTTTTGTGTTGTATAGTTCTCATTGTAGAGGTCTTTCACCTCTTTTGTGAGATTGATTCCCAAGTATTTTATTTTTTTCGAGGCTATTGTGAATGGGGTAGTTTTCCTAATTTCTCTTTCTGAAGATTCATCACTTACGTATAAAAATGCGTTGGATTTATGGGCATTGATCTTGTAACCTGCTACTTTACTGAATTCACTTATGAGTTCTAAGAGTTTTCTGGTGGAAGTTCCAGGTTCCTCTAAATATATAATCATGTCATCAGCGAACAGGGATAGTTTGAGTTCTTCTTTTCCAATTCGTATCCCTTTAATTTCTTTGGTTTGTCTAATTGCTCTGGCCAGAGTCTCAAGAACGATGTTGAATAGAAGTGGTGAAAGAGGGCATCCCTGCCTTGTTCCAGTTTTTAGGGGGAATGCTTTCAGTTTTTCACCATTTAGAATGATATTAGCCATGGGCTTAGCATAAATGGCCTTTACAATGTTAAGGAATGTTCCCACTATCCCTATTTTTTCTAGTGTTTTGAGCATGAAGGGGTGCTGTATTTTATCAAATGCTTTTTCTGCATCTATTGAAATAATCATGTGATTCTTGACTTTAAGTCTATTAATATGGTGAATTACGTTTATTGATTTCCTGATGTTGAACCAACCTTGCATCCCTGGGATGAAACCCACTTGATCATGGTGCACTATCTTTTTAATATGTTTTTGTATGCGATTTGCTAAAATTTTGTTGAGAATTTTTGCGTCGATGTTCATTAAGGATATTGGTCTGAAATTTTCTTTCCTTGATGAGTCTCTGTCTGGTTTAGGTATCAGTGTGATATTGGCTTCATAAAATGAGTTTGGGAGGGTTCCCTCCTCTTCTATTTTATGGAATACTTTGAGAAGTATTGGAATGAGCTCTTCTTTAAAGGTTTTGTAGAAGTCGGCTGAGAACCCATCTGGACCCGGACTTTTCTTTGTTGGTAGGCTTTTGATGACTTCTTCTATTTCAGTACTTGAAATTGGTCTATTTAAATTGTTTATGTCCTCCTCGTTCAGTTTAGGCAATTCATATGTCTCTAGAAACCTGTTGATGTCTTCGAAATTTTCTATTTTGTTGGAGTATAGATTTTCAAAATAGCTTCTAATTATGTTTTGTATTTCAATCCTGTCTGTTGTGATATTTCCTTGTTCATTCCGAATTTTAGTGATTTGGGTTTTCTCTCGTCTTCTCTTTGTTAGTGTGGCTAAAGGTTTATCAATTTTGTTTATTTTTTCGAAGAACCAGCTATTTATTTTGTCAATTTTTTGTATTGTTTCTTTTGTTTCAATTTCATTGATTTCAGCTCTGAGTTTAACTATTTCCTGTCTTCTACTACTTTTGGTGCTGTTCTGTTCTTCTTTTTCTAGGGCTTTGAGCTGTAGTGTTAGGTCGTTTATTTGTTGAGTTTTACTTCTTTTATTAAATGCGCTCCATGAAATAAATTTCCCTCTAAGTACTGCTTTCATAGTGTCCCAGAGATTTTGATATGATGTTTCTTTGTTCTCATTTACCTCTAAGAATTTTTTAATTTCCTTCCTAATATCTTCTGTTATCCATTCATCATATAATAGCATCTTGTTTAATCTCCAGATGTTGGAATAGTTTCTGTGTTTTACTCTTTCATTTATTTCTAACTTCAATCCATTATGATCTGATAGAATACATGGTAGTGTCTCTATCTTCTTGTATTTGCTAACATTAGCTTTGTGGCATAATATATGGTCTATTTTAGAGAAGGATCCATGTGCTGCTGAGAAGAAAGTGTATTCGCTCTTGGTTGGATGGTATATTCTATAAATGTCTGTTAAGTCTAAATTATTGATTGTGTTATTGAGATCTATGGTTTCCTTGTTCAATTTTTGTCTGGAAGATCTGTCCAGTGGTGAGAGAGGCGTGTTAAAATCACCTAGTATTATTGTGTTATGGTCTATTTGGTTTCTGAAATTGAGAAGGATTTGTTTGACATACATGGATGAGCCACTGTTTGGGGCATAGATGTTTATGATTGTTATATCTTGCTGATTTATGCTTCCCTTAAGCAGTATGTAATGTCCTTCTTTATCCCTTCTGACTAGTTTTGGCTTGAAGTCCACATTATCGGAAATGAGGATGGATACTCCAGCTTTTTTGCTGAGTCCATGTGCATGGTATGTTTTTCCCCATCCTTTCACCTTTAGTCTATGGGTATCTTTTTCTATGAGGTGAGTCTCTTGCAGGCAACATATTGTTGGATCTTTCTTTTTAATCCAATCTGCCAGTCTATGTCTTTTGATTGATGAATTCAGGCCATTAACATTCAGGGTTATTATAGAGATATGATTTGGTTTCCCGGTCATTTGGTTCATTTTTTAAATTTTATTTATTTATTTATTTGACACAACTTGTTTCCTCCTTTATTTGACAATTCCTTTAGAATAATTCCTCCCTTTGCTGATTTGCTTCTTTGTTTTTCATCTCTTCCTCATGGAATATTTTGCTGAGAATGTTCTGTAATGCTGGCTTTCTTTTGGTAAATTCTTTTAGCTTTTGTTTATCATGGAAATATTTTATTTCATCGTCAAATTTGAAGGTAAGTTTTGCTGGGTATAAGATTCTTGGTTGGCATCCATTTTCTTTCAGGGCTTGAAAAATGTTGTTCCAGGCCCTTCTAGCTTTTAGGGTCTGGATTGAAAAATCTGCTGATATCCGTATTGGTTTCCCCCTGAATGTAATTTGGTTCTTTTCTCTCACAGCCTTTAAAATTTTGTCTTTATTTTGTATGTTAGGTATTTTCATTATAATGTGCCTTGGTGTGGGTCTGTTGTAATTTTGTGTATTTGGAGTCCTATAAGCCTCTTGAACTTGATTTTCCATTTCATTCTTCAGATTTGGGAAATTTTCTGATATTATTTCATTGAATAAATTGTTCATTCCTTTGGCTTGTTTCTCTAGGCCTTCCTCAATCCCAATAATTCTTAAATTTGGCCTTTTCATGATATCCCATAGTTCTTGTAGATTCTGTTCATGATTTCTTACCATCTTCTCTGTTTGTTCAACTTTGTTTTCAAGGTTAAATATTTTGTCTTCAATGTCTGAGGTTCTGTCTTCCAGGTGTTCTATCCTATTGGATATGCTTTCTATGGAGTTCTTAATTTGGTTTATTGTTTCCTTCATGTCAAGGATTTTTGTTTCGTTTTTTTTCAATATCTCTAACTCTTTATTGAAATGATCTTTTGCTTCCTGTATTTGCTCTTTTAACTGTCGATTGGTGCGATCATTCAATGCCTGCATTTGCTCTTTCATCTCATCATTCAGTGCATGCATTTGCTCTTTCATCTCATCGTTTGCTTCTCTGATCATTTTAATTATGTACATTCTGAACTCCTTTTCTGTCATTTCTTCTGCCATGCTGTCATTGGGTTTTATTGATGTAACATCTAGATTTGTTTGCAGCATTTTCTTTCCTTGTTTTCTCATATTGTTCAGATATCAGTGGACTGCTGAGATATTGCAGATTTCCTCTATTGACTTACAATGTCCCTGAAGATTTCTATATATATCCCCCCTTAGCCTTCAGTAGGCTGAAGTCTTGGAGGAAGTTGATAATGCGGTGTTCCACAAGGAAGCTGCCTCTGTAGGAGTAGTGGCCTTCAGGTGGGGTATAATCCCTGCTAGTGGGCAGAGGTGCCTCCACTTGTTAACCAATGGTCATCCAAAGGGGACCTAGGCTGCAGGCTGAGGCAAGGCCTGTTTGGGCCTGAGTCTCTGGTTTTACCGTCCTTGTGGGGAAACATCACCCGGCAGGGAAGACTCACCCGGTGGGGAGGTCTCGCTGGTCAGTTCCCTCCTAGAGGTTCCCGTCAATTTACAGCTACCGCCTGGGCTGGGCTGCCTTCCTCTGCAAAGTTCCCAGGGGCCCGGCCCTACCTCCTGGGCCTGGGAGCCTCACCCTTCGCAGATGAATCTCCTTAGGCTGCCCCTCCTCAGAGAATCAGCCTGCAGGCCTGGAACCTTTGCTCCGCCCTAAGCCTGTCTCTGTGGGGCTCTTCCACCCAGAAGCCTCCTAGATCCTGGGACCCTGCTCTGCACCTAATCGCCTGGCTATGCGGCCCCTCCTCTGAGCAGCCACCTGGGGCCCCGTACAATCGCTCTGAGTCCCAGAGACCCGCTACATGCCTCTTCCTCCAGACAGCCACCCAGTATTCCAGTGCGGTCACTAGGAGTCCAAGAAACTCACTGCGTGCCTCCTCCTCCCACCAACCACCCGTAGCCCTGGGCAATCAATCACTCCGAGTCGAAGTGACCCTCCTCGTTCCTCCTCCTTCTCCAGATAACCCCCCGGGTGTTCAGGAGCGGTCACTCTGAGTGGCTCTGAATCCACGTGACCCGCTGCACGCGTCCTCTGGGCAACCTCCCGGAGCTCTGGTGCGGCCACTCGAGACCAAGCGACCCACCACGCTTCCCCTCCAGGCAGCCCCCTGTGTTCAGGCGCTGTCGCTTTAAGTCCAAACAACTCACCACTCGCCTTCTCCTCTGAGCAGCCGCCTGGAGCGCTAATGCAGTCACTGCGAGTCCAAACGACCCACCGCGCTCCTCCTCCTCCTCCTCCTCCTTGTCCTCAGGGCAGGCCCCGGTGTTCAGAAGCGGTCGCTTAGAGTCCAAACAGCTCGCCGCGGGTCTTCTCCTCTGGCAACCGCCTGTAGCTCTGGTGCAGTCACTCCGAATCCAAGTGGCTGCGCTCCTCCTCCTCCTCCTCCTCCTCCTCCTCAGGGCAGGCCCCGGTGTCCTGAGTCCACACAGCTCTCCTCGCCGCTCCTCCCCTGGGCAGCCGCTGGAGCCCCAGTGGTTGCTCCGAGTCCCAGCGCTGTGCTGAGCGGCCTCCTTTACGGCGCTCCCAGTTGTCCCAGTTCACTGCTCCAGCGGGGGGAGGGGCGTCTCGCCGGCAGCTCTACGTCACAAGATCCCTGCATTCCGGGACCACCGTCCCATCCGGGACGCCTCCCCAATGGGAGAGACTCATACAGCTGCTTTGAGTTGGTCCCAAGTCTCTCAATTTCTCCTCTTTTGAATCCTGAGTCCTGGAGCAACATGAAATGCAGCCACCCTCTAGGCCGCCATCTTGAAACCCACAACATCTATTCTTTACTTACAACTTCTGGAGTAATTTTGACTTTCAAGTCTTCTTTAAGAAATACATTTCATAGAACTATAGCTGCTATAGGTAGTGATTCTTCAGATGGATCCGGGAAGAGTAAGTCGAAAACCTTCTGGAAGGGATTCACCATTTCAGATGCCATGAACATTATGGAAGGAGATCCAAATATCAACAGGAACTTGGAAGAAATCAATTCCATCGTTCCCACCATCCCTTTGAGAAATTCATGACTTCACTAGAGGAAGCAATTTCAGAAGTGGTGGAAATCACAAGGAGACTAGAAATTAGTAGTATGGCCTGAAGATGTGACCAAGTTGCTGCAATCTTAGAAAATCTTATGGATGGGGAGTTGCTTCTTAGGGATGAGCAAAGAAAATGATCTCTTGAGATGAAATCTACTCCAGGTACATAACTTAGTTGCTGAAGCAGAGGTAAATTTGGAGATGATTGACTCTCAATTTGAAAGTTCCAGGGCAGGTAAAATGCTCTCAAACAGCATTTCATGCTATAGAGAAATCTTCCATTAGAGAAAAAGTCAATCAATATACTGAACATCATTGTGTCATTTTAAGAAACTGTCATGGTCTCCCCCCCAATCTTCAGTAGCCAGTACCCTAATCGGTCTGTAGCCATTAACATCAATGGAAGTTCCAGCAAAAATATTACAACTTACTCAAATCAATCAAGGGCATTTTTTTTTTTTTAGTAATAAAGCATTCTCAATTCAGGTCTGTACATGGTTTTTTAAACTATTGTGCACTTAATAGACTATGCTAGAGTGGAAACCTCACTTTTCTCTGCAATAGAAAACCAAAGAATTTATGTGACTTCATTGTTCACCTCACTGTGGTGATCTGGAACTGAGCAGGCAACATCTCCAAAGTATACCAGTTATTTGTATCAGACCTCAATACATCAAGGAATTATGTTGTAATCTCCAGGGTAAATACTAAAAGACTAATAAAATAATAAACAATAAATTAGTGAATAAAGAGAAGAAAGGGAATAGTGAAAAGTCTTGATTATTTCAAAGAAGTAAAGAAAGGAGGGGCAAAACAACGTGGAACAAATGTGTCAATGAGAAAACAAAAAGCCACATGGAGAAAGAGACACAATGAAGACCGAATTACACTAAATATTAAGGGGTCAACACTCCAAATAACAAAGGCTGTCAGATTGGACATGGAGGCAAAGACCTAACTGCATCCTGCTTATAAGCATAAGAAGACACAATTGCTAAAAGCCAATGGATGGGAACAAAACATCTCGGAAACCTTAACCAGAAAAAGCTAGAATAGCCAAACTAATGCCAGAAAGAGCAGATTTTAAAACATGAAACATAATTATAAATAAAAAGATATATTTCATTATAAAAAAAGATCAATCCAGGGCAAGTTATCACAGTTCTAAAAGTGAAAGTACACAAAAACCTAATTTCCCGAATACATAAAAGGCAAACATCATTAAGAGAATTAAAATCAGAAGCAGCATCAATAATCAGAGTGAAAGACTTTAGTATGTTCTTTTTAAAAATTTTTATTTGTTCTAATTAGTTGTACATGATAGTAGAATGCGTTTATGCATTTTGATAGATCACACATAAATGGGGTATAATTTCTCATTTTTCTGATTATACATGTTATAGGATCACATAGATCATGCAGTCATTTATGCACATAAATTAATAATGTGTGTTTCACTCTATTGTCCTTCCTACCCCCATACCCCTTCCCTTCCCTACACTCCCCTCTACCTAATCTAAAGTAACTCTCTTCTTCCCTAGCGTCCCCCTCTCATTGTGAATTAGCATCCATATGTCAGAGAAAATATTTGACTTTTGGTTTTTTGATTATGATTTATTTCACTCAGCATGATATTCTCCAACTCCATTCATTTACAAGCAAATGTCATAATTTCATTCTTCTTTAGGGCGGAGTAATATTCCATTGTGTACATACACCACAAGTTCTTTCTCCATTCATCTGTTGAAGGACATCTAGGTTGGTTCCATAGTTTGGCAATTGTGAGTTGAGCTGCTATAAACATTGTTTTGGCTACATCAGTATAATATGCTGATTTTTAAGTCCTTCTGGTGTAAACCGAACTTAATGTGATGAATAGCCTTGATAAATTTTACAATGTTGTGCTTACTTTGTGTGTTAGTTAGCTTTTTGAAACTGTGACTAAAATACCTGACATGAACAACTTAAGAGAGGGAAGATTTATTTGGGGCTCACAGTTTCAGAGATCTCAGCCCACAGATGGCTGACTCTGTTGCTCTGACCCTAGGGTGAGGCAGAACAACATGGAAGAAGGGTGTAGCTAAGGAAAGCAGCTCAGGATGTGGCGCCAGGAAGCAGAGAGAGAGAGAGCTCTGATCACTAGAGACAAAATATATGCCCCAAAGGCACACCCCCAGCGACCTACCTCCTCTAGCCACACCCTACATGCCCTGTCACCACCGAGTTAATCCGTGCAAGTGGATTCATTCACTGATTATGTTAAGGCTCTCATAACCCTGATCATTTCACCTCTAAAATTTCTTGCAGTGTCTCAGACATTAACTTTTGGGGACACCACAAATCCAAACCATAAGACAGCACAAGAGAGAGAGAGAGAGAGAGTGAGAAAGAAAGTCCCCTAGGACAGGAAATACCCTTCCAGGGCAGGTCCCCAGGGACCTTCCTTCTCCAATCATGCCCTACCTGCCTACATTTCCCACCACCTCCCAGGCCTCTGTCTATTCAGCTACCCACAGATTAATCCCCCATGAGGTCAGAGCCCTGATGATGTAATCACTTTCCCAAAGGCCCCCCTCTGGACATTGCTGCCCTGGGGACCAAGCCTTCAACACAGGAGAATCCGGGGGCTTTCCAGATCCAAACACAACACTTTGTCTTCTTACAGTGAAACTAGCCTGGTCCTCACATATTCTTCTTCACCTGGCATTATTTAGAGAGATTTATATTTTAACTCCATATCCATGTTTTACTCCATATAGTAAAATCAACCTTAACTGTTCTTTTATACATTTCCTTGTCTTGTTTTGATATGTCTGTTGTACTAGTTCTATAAAATAATTGTACCTTATTTTTGTGAAAGTTTAGAATTACCTCTTGATTGTTTAGTGGAGATTTTCTTTAAAATTATCTGTTCCCATTGTTTTCTTTGTGGGCAGATATTTTTAACTGTTGATACAAATTATTTAATGACGATACAATGATTGAAATTTAGTATTTCTTCTTAAGCCAGATCGTTTTCCTGAAATATATCTGCTTCAATAAAATGTTTGCTATATTGCCATAAAGATGAAAAAGTAATTTTTTAAAATCTCTGCTGAATCTGTAGTTTTACATTTTCTTGTTCATTTCTAAAATTGTTTTGTTTGTGCTTTCTATTTATGCTTTTTCTTTGCCAGTTGGTCTTTTAAAACAGCTAAATACTAACTTTGTTAAATTTCTCTACTCTGTTTTAACTTTATTAATTTCTATTTTGTCTTTAATATTTACCTCTTTCTAATATAAATGATATAAATGTCTCTTTAGATACAACTTACCTGGCTTTTCAAGAGCATGTACATACATATAAATTACATTATATATGTGAAGAGAGAGAGCACAATTTATTAATAATAAATAATTATATTATAATAAAAAATAATTAGGTAAAATAATAATTATATAATAGACAATACATAACTAGTATTGATTTCTCATTATTAGACATAATGAACTTTATATCTAGAGATATATTTTTAAAGTTCTATATTTGAGATTTTAAAAATCCTTTAATATCTAAATTGTTGTGTTCAGTATGAAATGAATTATTTGAAATTGAGCCTTACTACATGTATTTCATTTTTACAGACATTTCATGCATTCATGAATGGGTTTTCTCTCTACTTAAGAGTGCTATTCTATATTTATCTTAGTCTATCTTCTGCTGCTATCACAGAATACCTGATACTGGGTAACTTAATGATAAATAAAGTTAATTCTGGCTTGTGGTTCTAGAGACTGGCAAGTCCAAGAACATGGTTCCATGATCTGCTTGGCAGTTTAGACTCATGGGGAAAAAAAAAAGTGGAAGGACAAGCGTATGCATCCAGAAGAGGGAGTCCCTCCAGAAGAGGGAGTGAGGGAAGGTGCTGGGCTCACCTTATATAAACCTTCTTTCACAGTAACCAATCCAGTCCCCCAAGAACAAGAACTCTCACGAGACCACATCAATCCAT
Organism: Sciurus vulgaris; assembly: GCF_902686455.1. Lineage (NCBI taxonomy): Eukaryota > Metazoa > Chordata > Mammalia > Rodentia > Sciuridae > Sciurus > Sciurus vulgaris. The sequence goes on along the minus strand of NC_136478.1, from coordinate 40,543,355 downwards.
TCACGAGGGAGGATTCCCGTGACCTAATTTCCCCTTAAAGAACCCACCATATCTCGAGGTACTATTATACTGGCAACAAATTCCAATGAGAGTTGTGGTAGGGAGAAAGCCTGTCCAACCATAGCAATATTTATCCATTAATTCAGGTTTGTCAGTCAGATGGTTTAAATGTTCTCTTTGATCACTTTTTTCCTACCTGATATACCATTGATTGGAAAAGATGTATTAAAGCTCTCTGCCATTGTGTATAATGTTGCTTGGTTCTCCCTTTAGTAATGTCTGTTTTTATTTGCATATTATAAAGCCATGTTATTGAATTCACAGACGTGTGGAACTTAATAGGATATGATATACTGCATAATCAAGAGTGCATTTTGACTTAAAGTTTATATTTTTCTAATGTTATTGCTCCACCAGCTCCCTTTTGGTTGGTTAGTGCTTACCTTATATATTTGTATTCATTTTTGTGCTTTCAAATTTTCTGTGTCTGAGTGTTTTAGGTGTTCTTTCTACAAACAATGTATTTTTCCTTAAATTACAGTTTCATAATCTTTGTTCTTCACCCCAAAAGTTTAATACATTTATATTTATTGCAAAATTATTATAATTGGCTCTATTTCTATAATTTTCTACCATTCAATTTCAGGGTTTTTGTTTTGTTTTGTTTTGTTTTTTGGTACTAGGGATTGAACCCAGGGGATTTAACCAATGAGCAACATCTCTAGCCATTTCTTTTTTTTTTTTTTTTTTAATCTAGAGACAGGGTCTCACTGAGTTTCTTGGCCTTGCTAAGTTGCTGAGGCTAGCTTTGAACTCAAGCTCCTTCTACCTCAGCCTATAGAGCCCCTGGGATTATAGTTTTGTGCCACCACAACGGACAAATTTCGTGTTTTCTCTGTGCACCTTTTCTGTATTTTTCTAACCTTCTGTGTCTTTCTAAAAGTAAATAATTAGGCTTCTTTTTTTCTATCTTCTAATCAATATATTTTACTTCTTCCAAAATAATACAACCATCCCAAAATATGTAACATCTACTTCTACCACTGATTTATGCTTTTCCCAATATTTTATTTCTACTCAATTTGTTCTGTACCTTTTAGAAATCATGATCTTTTATATGGATTGTTTAATTATATTTACCAACACATATGTCACTTTTTTTGTTTGTTCTCCTTTCCTGCGTCTGGGAACAGTTTTCTGGATTATGAAGAATATTCTTTAGAAGATCTTTTCCTAAGAGTCCTTTTTAATGCTACAAGTTTTTTTATTGAAATATATATTTAATATTCATTCTTCCAAGATGAAATTTATACCCAGTAACCCTGAGTTGAAAATGACTTTTCTCAAAACTTTTGATCATTCTGGTTCCACAGTAGTTATTATTACTACATATCATATCCACCTGAAAGTTTTTCTTTTTGTCTTAAGGGTTTTGTTGGGGTAGATTGATCATATTTCTTCAGTTTAGGAGTAATTGTACTTTCTGAATTTGTTGATGGGTGTCTTTTTATTTTTCAATCAATTTCAAAAACATTTGAGCCACTATAATTTTGACTAATTGCTTCTCCTCCAATTCTTTCAATTTGTTGATTCTGGAACTCTGAAAGGACACGCAGACTTTCACACTGTATTTTCTATGTCTGCTTAGCCTGTGCACTGAGGGTTTTTTTTTTTTTTAAATTCCTAGAAATTCTATTAATTCTTTTTTCAAAGATTCCTGCTCATTTTTTGCAGTTTCTAGTACCATCATGACACTTTTGCAACTCTCTTTTATTTAAACATAATAAGCATATTTTAAATGTTTTGAATTTTATCATTGTACTAGCTATAGGTTTTGCATGTCTAATTATCCTTTAGTTTGTTTATTCTGCCAATTCTTACTAAGGTGGCTTGTTTCCTCGTGTGACTTGTAATTTTTGATGAATTGTACATGTCCTTTGGAATTTTAACTATTGGAGTGTTTGAAATATGAATTTGAAGTGGTCCCTCCAAAGATTTAGTTAATTCTGCTGGGCATGTCTGAGCGATGCCATGGATATTTCCAGGCCACATTGGTAGTGTAAATTCCAGTCCCAAACTCATGAAATGATTGAAATTAGAAATTCTTGAAGAATCTTTCTTTTTTAAAATTCCCTCTATCTAAAGCAAAAAACAAGATAGAACATCTCTCATTTTCTTGATGGGATATGATTTTTTCCCTACAACACTTTCTAGGGTTGCTGACCACCCAAAGCAGCCTCTAATCTGACCAGCTACCTTGAGCATACCAAGAGTTTGTCTCCTACTCTGCTACCTGGCTTATACTGTGTGCCACATTGTTAAGTCTTCTGTTGCAAAGGTTTTTTGTTTGTTTTCACTGTATATCAAGTCTAACATACCACCATCAAGGGTGGGTCTGGTTCCATTCTTTATTTACTCCTGATCTGCAGAGCCCAAGATAGAGCTGACGTTTCTCTTTTTTTCTGGTGTTTTTCTTTCCCCTTGAAATAAAAAGTACTTCACCGGAGTTATGTACAGGAATCAATCTTTTCCATTGACCTTGAAAATGACCTTGTGAATGTGAAGCCACATGAATCTTCAGATTAATGCCTTTCTTCACCCACGAGAGAATTATTCCATTATATACTTAATAATTGATTCAGTTATATGGTTCTGGTCTCCTCTTTGGTGATATCAATACAGATACAGATATAGATATACACATAAACATAGATATGTCTATACATATCTATGCCTACATATAGATATAGATATTTATCTTTGTTCACCATTTCTTCCTCTATCTTGAATCATTTTTCTAGGATCATGAAGAATAAATGCGAGCATAATTGATATTTAAAAGAATATTTGGATATTCGCTTGATCTCCTTCACGTCTGTGATCCCGACTCTCGAAATACCTATCTTCCTAGGGTGAACAGGAAATCCTGCCCTGTTAGGATTGTGTTTGTCCTCTGTATCACTGGTTTGGTTTTCTTTGTTGTTATTTTTGCAACTTAATGTCTGAAATGCCATTGTCACCTGCACCTTGGTTCTGTTTGTCTCTTTACCGACTTAACAGTCACTCAGGAACCTCCCGTTTCACTTGAGTCTGTTTGCTCACTCTCACATCCTTCACCTCATTTTACAGAGTTCATTTTTCTCTGAATTTAACTGAAAGCACATGGTAAATAATGCAGTATATTTTAAGTATGTTATAACTGCCATATTCTCCTGCTTAAATAATGCAGAGTCTTTTCATAGGTACCTTTTTTTGGCCACATTATTCAAGCTAAAACAAGGAGAAGTCTACCAAACTAGGTAAATGCTCCAAACAGTGTGGGCTGGCTCTCCCCTGGTCCCTCGCCCCCACCCCCTCCACCTGGCTACATTCGGTTCTGAAACTGGAAGATGACTTGGCATGAGTTTACAAACCTGTTTAGTCATAAGGCAACTGGAGCGGGGTACAGAGACGCTGGGAGACAATCATAGCAGGGAAATTTCAATTTGCTCCAGTTCCTTTTCTGTGTTTGCTCAAGACAAACACCAACGATCAGCTTTCCATGTGGAGTTTTCCCTTTAGATCTGCCTCTGCTTCCAGGGTGGCGCGGACCTGCTTCCTGACCCAACAGTTCCCTTCTAGGGGAAGGCTGTCCCCATGGAGTGCCTGTGTGCCCCGGGTTTCTGCCTTTACTGCTGCCATATGAGCCCTCAGGCCTCCCAGAGAAACTCCTTCCCAGAGTGTTGATTCACAGTAGTCCAGAACAAGGAGCTGACAGCAGACCCAGGACCAGCCCACAGCTCCGTTCTCACGACCTAAAATGCAGACATTTATACGGATTCTCTGGATCTCCTCTATTCCCACGACACCTACTGCTTTCTCAGAAAAGTAGATGTGCATTTCTTTGGGGTCATTTTCTTCATTTTTGACCTATCGTTTTTCTAGTGCGTTTAGCAGTCATATGTTGTTGTTTCTGACCTATTCATCATACACGTATCCCCTACTTTCCAGTGTAAAAATATCGGCTCACCATTCATACCACAGTCCTTTGTCATTCCAGAAGTGTCTGGACAAATGGATGTTAAAGATCTAAGCTCATCACCTTCATTTACCTAGGAAGCTGTCTTAATTAGTACTCTGCCGATTTTTATGTAGTTAATAAATATTTACATGGTATCTGTCTTAATCTGTTTTCTGTTGCTATAGCAAAATACCTGGGACTGGGTGATCTACAAAGAAAAAATTTGGTTTATAGTTCAAGAGGCTGAGAAGTCTAAAATCCAGTGGTGAGGGTCTTACACTGCTCTCTTCAACTCCTAGTGGAAACAAGGGCAGGCAGGGTTACGTGAAAGAGACAGATCATGAGGGATAACTTTATAATTCAGTCTCCCATAACTAATCCAGTCCCACAGAGCAGAAATTCACGTGAGAAAGGCATTAATCTATTGTAAGGGGCTTCATCCCCAGGACTTTAAACCCCTCCCACTAAGCCGCATCTTCCAACACTGTCACATGGAGGAATTAAGGTTCCAACACATGAACTTTGCCGGAATGGATCTCAAACCATAGCAGCACTGTCATGTCTGTCCTAGGCACCAGACACATCGGGGAACAAAACTGACAGATGTCTTTAGCAGAGGAGACAGTCGTAATTTAGTAGACATCGATAATGAGTAAATTGCATGGTGTTTGAAGCAGGGTCACAGAAAATGGAGAGGAGAAAAAAAGGCAACAGGGTAGGAGGGAATCAGAGAAAAACCCCACTGAGAAGAAAATTGAAGAGCAGTGGAATCAAGGAGATGAGCGCTTCGGCCACGTGGATCTCTGAGGGATGGTGATCCAAAGAGAAAGAGGAGACAACCAGAAGCTGCTGGTCAGGCCCGAGTCGGGAGGGCCAAGGCACAATAGGGGAGCAGGGGCAGCTGGTGCAGATGGAGCAGAAGACAGGTCTGAGAGGTAACCAGGCCTTTGGTTGTTACTTAAAGAGAAATGGGGAGAGTTTTGGAAAGAGGAAGTCTATGACTTAATTTACACTTCAAAGGATCACTTTGGTTGCTATACGAAAACACAGAAGTCCTGGGATGCAATTAGTATTCCCTAGACCCAGTCAAGAGCCGCTAAGATCGTTGACTTGATTTAAAACAGTGGTTCTCACCCAGGCTGCACATGAGAATCACCTGGTATGAGGATCACTTTTTTTTTAAATTCCATTGCCAAGCCCAGTGCACCCCAGGTCAATTAAATCGGACCTCTGGAATGGGTCCCAGGCACCAGGACTTTTTAAATCTCTCCAGAAGACGCCACTGTGTGGTCAAGTTTGTGAACCACTGTGTGTAATAAAATGAAGATGCTCCCAGCTTCCCCGGGGAAGCTGCGAGATCCAGGAGGGAGTGAGCTTATCTTTTATTTGGCTGCACCCGTGACACGTGTTTGGCCTGGCAGTAGTGATGAATGAATCCATGAAGTGTCAATCTCACCAAAATGGGAACTCAGAATATCGGTGGGAGCATGTGGTCTTTGTAGCCCAGAGCTCAGAGAGAAAGAGGCTACTGCAAAGTTCTCAAGAATAGATTTGGAACAGAAGCTTCCACACTGACTTAAGAAAGAAGGAAAAAGAATAAGTTCTCAAGATGTGCCAAGCAGGCCTCCAGTTGGAGAGGAATACTTTTCACCACTGATTAGGTGGGTGCAGGGTGGGTGTGGATGCAGAGGCCCTGAGATATCTCAGCTGAGGGTTCCTGGTACAGGGCAGGGCTGTGGGCTTGCTTAGTCTCCCCTACCATGCCCTCAGCAGAGGCTGAGGTCACCCCAGTCCACAGCAGGAGGGCTCCCAGCTGCTGCCACCACCTGCTCCCCACTGATGCCAGGTTGTGAAATCCCAGCTTAGCTCATCCTATTGGGTTTCGTCCCAAGGTCAGGCTCATCCCTCAGGAATGCAGTCCCTCGGAGGAAGCCCTTTATGTCCCGCAGGGCCCCTCATTCCTCCTTACCCACTCCACTCCGGGACAAGGAGGCTGCTGGGTAAATGTCAGGCAGCCAGGTGTCTGAGGCCAGTGAAACCTGCTGCCTGTGTTGGCAGCTGGCTGAGCGCCAGTCTTCACCTGGCTGGCTGTCCCAGTGCCTGGGCTCACACATGCTTGCAATGCAGAGAAGAGCTGAGATCCCACCCCGTGCCCAAGAGAGACCAGGGGGCTCAGCCAGAAACGCCTGTCCTGAGGGTGTCCAGACCCGCCTCCCACACCACAAGAAAGGACTTCCCTCCATCTGTTTCATCCAAGACCAAGACACTGGACTGCTGTGGCTACCGAGCACGTCCAGTATGGCTTGTATGGCTGAGAAACTGGATTTTTAACTTTGCTTCATTTTATTTAGTGATGTTCAAATAAATCTGATACTTCATTCAGTCCTTGGAAAACATTAAAGTATGTTTAGATATGTCTGCAACAACTTTGGTACTTAGATCCATGGTTTCGACTGGGAATTTGATAAAATCAAAATACAGATTAAGTCAAGAAAAACGCTAGCATCCCAACTGAGATGGGCTACAGGTGTGAAGTACATACCAGAGTTTGAAGAGCTTACCAAAAAATAGAATATAGCCGTCCTAATTTGTTTCATGTTTCTTAAACAAAATCCCTGAGGCTGGGTGATTGTGTTGATCAGCGTTCTGTGCTGTGAAGGAAGCACCTGACAAGAGCAACTAGGAGGAGGCAGAGTTTATCTCGGCCCACAGTTTCAGAGGTTCAGTCTGTGGTCAGCAGGCTCCAAGGCGCAGAACGTCATGGGGAAAAGGCATCATGGAGGAAAACTGCTCATCTCACAGAAGCCAGGAAGCAGAGAGAGAAAGAGACAGGCAGGGCCAAAGACAGGAATAGTCCTCAAGGACACACCCCCCCAGTGACCTATTTCCTCCAGCCACACCTCACTTGCCTTCAGTTACCATCAAGGGGTCGAATCAGCTAACCATGGATTAATCCAGCAAGTAGATTAGTCCTCTGATGAGATCAGAGCCCTCGTCTCTGCCTCAAAGCCCCATCTTGTCACTTTGGAGGTCATTGTTTCAACACAGGAGCATGAGGGAGACATTCCAGATCCAAACCATAGCAATGACTTTAAATAAACGAGGTTTATTTAGCTCACAGTTTGAAGGACACATCTGGTGGCCTCTGGTGAGGGTGTATGACTGTGTCAAACATAAACAACACCAAAAACGTAGAAGCTGAGCATGGCGTCAACCCTGCAAACCTAGCAACTCAGGAGGCTGAGGCAGGAGGATTGCAAATTCTCAGCCAGCCTCAGCAACTTAGTGAAGGTCTAAGCAACTTAGTGAGACCCTGTCTCAAAATAAAGAATTAAAAGGGCTGGAGATGTAGCTCAGTACTAAAGCAACCCCGGGTTCAAACCCCAGTATGTGCCCCATACTGGGGCACATAAAAAACATGGCAGATGGCATTATGGCTGCAAGAGGCAAGTGGCATGTGTGAAAGAGATACATTGCATGGCAAGAGAAAGAGACCATCAAGAAAGCCACACTCACTTTAAAACAACCCATTCGCAAAGGAATTAATCTAATGTCACAAAACCTGATCCACTCCTGCAAGAGGGCATTGATCTCTTCCAGGGGGGTTGCCCCCAGACCTTCTCCTGGGTCCTACCTCTTTAACACCCAACCCTGATCAATAGCACCATACGGTGGCCAAACGTGCAGCACACCAACCTTTGGGGGTACAAACCATATCCAACCATAGCATTGACTTATCTCATTCATACTTTTATATTAATTTCATATTGAGATAATGATAGTTTTGATATCCAGGATTAAAAATATTATAAATATTTTTATATTTATATTGTTATTGTTAAATTTTATATTTATATTGTATATTGTTAAATTTTACCAGGTTCTTTTCATTTCTTCCTAATGGGGTTACTGGAACACTCAAAATCACAGATAAGGTTTGTATTTTGTTTTTACTGGTCAGTGTAAGCTTTTATCTCAGACAGAGGACGTTCCACCATCCCTAAGCAGATGCAGGTATTTTAGGCTATGGATTTTAGCAAGAACAAACTCAAAGACATTCGAAGGAATTTCTCTCCTGGACAGGAATTCCTGCTCCTTCCCTCCTCTCCTCCCTAATTCAATCCTGTAGATTTCAAATGCAAGTGTAGAGGGGGTTGATCACCTTCAGCAGAGAGCATCAGCCCTCGGGGCACCAAGAAATAATAACTGACATCTAGGTGTTCCTGATTCCCATTGGACCTCATGAGGGGGACTTTTAAGTACAGATTTTTGTTTTTTATACTTATATCATGTCAATAGAATTCTAGAACCATACCAAAGTAGCATGTAAATCTATAGAGTAAAATTTGAAAGACGTTCTTTACATTCTTTACACTTTATGTCCTTAATTCTTCCACTTTAATGCTATGAGTTTTAATGTTCTGACCTTAGAGTTGCTTTTTGAGTTAGTATTTGAAAAGATTTTATCAAGTCAGATCACAGTGAATTCATTTTATTTTTATCAACCACATAATATTCCATTGTGAAGACAGACTTGATTTTCTTCTGATTCATACATCTTTAATTTTCCATTTCCTTTTCATATTGCATCTTTTTAAAAATGTGTGAATGTGATTTTAGTATTCCTTAAAGTGATTTGGTGGTCCAATAGTTTATGTTTTTATTTTGATAGATTCTACCAAATTTCCTTACAAAAACTTTTTATCAATTTATATCTGAGAAAAGTACCCATTTCCCCTCTTTCTCTCCAACATTCCACCATTATCCTCTTTTACTATTCAAGTGGGTGGTGTGTATTAATCAGGGTTCTCTAGAATCGAATCAACAGGAAGTATGATTATAAAAAGGGGATTTATTACTTTGGCTTACATGACCAGAAGCTGGATAGTCTGCAGGTTGGAGAGCTATAAGAACCCATAACTGTGCAGTCCAAGAGGTGGAAAGCCCAGAACAAGAGGATCAACACTGCTGTCCTAGTCTGAGACCAAGGCTTCTGGAAACTCCCTGGAGAATCACTGGCAGAGTCCGCTTTGGAAGAGTGAAGAAGCGAGAGTCCCATATCCTCAGACGATCGAAGCAGCGATCAAGAACCCGTTCAAGAAGAGCCGAGCTGCATCTGCTTCTGCTACCTTGTCTTCCAACTCTCATTCCAACCAAGCCACCATCCTGCCGGGCGATGCTGCCCACGCTTAGGGAGGGTCTCCGCTTCAGTTCACTATCCCACATTCCGGTCATTCCTAGACACGCCCCCATGGACACACCCAGAGGCCTCTTAATCATCGGCATCGTTTAATCCAATCAAGTTGACAATTCTAATTAACTATTACAGTTGGTAAAAGCCATTTGGATTTAGGAACCTATTTCCCAGATTCTAGTGAAATCAAGAGGTCCTATCAGTGTGTATTGACCAATATGATGAACTATATAAATGGTCTATTGCAATCTTTATCCATTTTTCTTGAAGGTTGTTTGTCTTTCTTCTTTTTTTTTACAGACATTCTTTTTTTTTTTAATACAGAGTATTGTATTTTCATTCTTTTATATATTTTGGATATTCAAATATTTTAGTAATATGAATATAGGAAGTATGCTACCTCGGTCTGTCACTTTTTCTTTTCCTTTGTTAGTTTTTTAATTGAAAAATAACACATACCCCCAAAATGCTAAATAAAATATGTAATGTTCAATCAGTTATCATGAAATGACAAGTCCATCAAACTAGAACCCAGGTCAAGAAACAGAACACTGCACAGACCAACAGTCCCCTCTCACACCCTCCCAACCACCTCCCCTTCCCCCAGCCACAGGTAATTGAAAAGCAACAACAGCTATCAAAATGTTGAGTTTGGGATTTTAAAAATTTATATACAAGAATCATACACCTTCTGTTTTTCTGGGGCTGATTTCCTGTTGCTGTGGGTCAATATCATCTTTGAAATTCATCCTTTGTCATGCCCTGGATCTGTAGTATGTTTATTTCCACCGTTGAGTATATTACATTTTACGAGTGTATCATCCTTGATTTGCCCATTCTGGTCTTGATGGACCTCTACATGTTTTTTTTTTTTTTTTTTCAGTTTCATAAATAACACTGCTATGGACATGCTTGTACATATCTGTGTGTGTGTGCGTGTGTGTGTGTGTGTGTGCGCATCTGTGCTAAGTAATACATTTTAGTTGAGTATGGGCCAAAGAATGAAATTCTGGGTCAAAGAGTGCAGATAATGTCAGGTTTTGAAAGTAGTTTATCCATTTTTGGACCTATTATCCACGTCAAAGTTTTGGCTACTCTCCATCTTCCCCAGCACTGGGTATTGTGAGTCTTTTTAAGTCTAACCATTCTAGTGGGTGTGGGTGGTACTGCATATAGTTAAACTTGCATTTTTCAGATGAGTGATGAAGCTGAGTCCCTTTTCATAGATTGCTTTGCCTTTGGAAATACATTTCTGTTATGAGTGGAGTCTCATTTTTCCATTGGGTTCTGGTATTGACCAGGGTCCATTTAGGAGAAAGACCCCACACCCAGTAATTTGAACAAAGAAAAATTATTATAGCTATTTCTTAAGTAGTTAAGAGGTGACTAACAACTGAAAGAGGGAAAACAGGATTGAAAGATACATCTGGGCGGCCACTGCAGAAAGTGACTACTGACCAACCCCAGGGCTGAGGAGAAAGGGAAGAGGAACACCCATGGCAGCTTAGAAGAGTGGTCCTTCAAGGCTGAGATTCAGTGAGATTCTGAACTTTGGGATAATGAAGATGCTGCAGGGAACCTGCTACCTGACTCCGTCATAAAAATGAAATGACTGGATCTGTCCCAGAACTACAAGGGCCTCAGACTGTCCCAGAAGTGCTTTGGAAACCCACCTGAGCTGTGGTGCTTAACACACATGGTAAAAATGAGGTACAGGAAGCTCCATCTCTGCAATTTCCTTCAGTGCCCCCTGTTGACGGCCTGGCATAGAGTCATCAGGAAAAGCAGAAATTCGGTGTCAGAGTCCACTGCCAGTATTACAAAGCAGGAATAAATAGGGTAAATTTGGAGCCAAGAGGCAATAAATTAATAACTGGCACAGTTATGCGTCATTTTGTATTGATTTGCAGTTCTTTATATATTCTGGGAACAAGTTGTTTATTGGTTATTTGTGTTATAAATATATTCTCCCTCTCTGTGATTTATCCTTGCCTCTTTACGATGTCTTTTAATGAACAAACGTTTTCATTTTAATGTAGCTCAATTTATCAATCTTCTTTGATGGCAGTACTTTTGATATCTGATTTAAGAAGTCTTTTCTACCCTAAGGTTATAAGAATATTCTGTGATGTTTTCCTTGGAAGCTTTATTGTTTTCTTTTCACATTTACAGCCTAGGATGAATTTTTGTGTATGGGTAGGATAGTGCGAGGTAAGGAGTCGACTTACCGATTTCCTTCTATGGCTCAACAATTGATACAGCTGTCTATTTATCAAAAGGACATGACTTCTGATTTCCCTAGCACAGTGAGACTTTTTTTCATGGGTTAAAAATATATGGGCCTGTAATCCCAGTGACTTGGGAGGTTGAGGCAGGAGGATGGAGGGTTCATAGCCAGCATTGTCAACTCAGCAAGGCCCTGAGCAACTTAGCAAGGCCCTGTCTCAAAATAAAATATAAAAGGGACGGGGGATGTGGCTCAGTGGTTGAGCACCTCTGGGTTCAATCCCTGGTACCTAAAAAAAGGGGTTTATGAAGCTTTAAAAGGTTGGATAACCAATACAATAAGTCCTTCACCTTCTTCTCACAGATTATCTCAACTATTCTCAGGCCTTCAGAGTTTCATTAAAATTTAAATCATTATGTCAATGTTTGCCAAAAAAAAAAAATACTGATGTTTTCATTGGAACTGAATAAATAAATAAATCATTTGGGGAGAATTGATATAGCTAAACTCCAACCCAAGAATATAGCACAGAAATCAATTTATCTAAATCTTAATTTACTTAAAATAATATATAATATAATGATGATTAATAATAATATTTTACATTTTTCTGCTATAGAAACTTTATAAACCTTTTATTGGATTTATTTCTGGGATGTAAAAACGTAATTATCTTTTAAAATTTTTCTTTCTTTTTATTTTTTTATGCAGGGCTAGGAATGGAAACCACAGCCCTATGCATCCTAAGCAAGTGTTCTACCACTAAGCTACACCCAGCCCTTTTCTTCTGTTTTTAGCTCACGTTTGTTATTGGCATCTTGAAATCCCTATATTTCTGGTGTTTTTAAAATTATAGGGTAGTAAAATCTGATTATTCTTTTTCTTTGTCATTTCTTGGTTTTTCTCTCCTGCTTTCCAGAGTATTTATTATCCAATACCATAAAAACTTCTGCATTTTATTCTTATACTCCTAAAATTTTGTTTTTAAATGTGTAGATTTCAAACCCACTTGTACTTAGTTGCATTGATCTTGTAAAATGAGGGGTTTTATTTATTTTTAGAACTCAGTAAATTTTTAAACACATGTGGGTCTGTTTTCAGATTCTCCATTCTGTTCCAGGTGCAACTGTCTTTACTGATGTAATAAAAAAATATAATTAACATTTTAAATGCACTTTAGTTACTTGATTTTAATGGTATATCTTGGTAACCTAAGACCCTCCTTTTTTTTCTCCAAAACTTTTCCAACAATTCTAGAACATTTTATTTTCCTTATGACCATTAGAATAACTTGTCAGATTCTATATGTTGAGCTGTTGGTTTCAAATATACTGAATTATATGAATTAATTTAGAAAGAATTGATATAATTATAGTATCGAGCTTTTCCCTATAGGAAATAAGGTGCCAATTCATTCATTAAGACATCATTTATGTCTCGAGTAAATTTCATAATTTTTTAAAGTTTTTAAATCAAATTTCACTTTGTAAATTAGGTATTAAGAAAGAAATTGCTAACATGCTATAAATATTAAAATTTTGTGTTGTGGTTTGCATAGGAGGTATCTCCCCAAAGCTCCTGTTAATACAGGAATATTCAGGAGTAAAATGATTATGAGAGCAATGATCTAATCTGCTCATCCTAACTTGAATGGACCAACTAGGTAATATCTCTAGGCAGGTGGGACTTGACTAGAGGTGGCAGGTCACTGGGGGCATGCCCTGGAAAGGTGCACCTTCCCTGTGTCCCCTTCCCCTGCCTCTGTTTTCTGGCCCTGCCATGAACTGAGCATCTTTCCTCTGCTGATCCCTCCCCCTAAGATGTATTTTATCATCTTGAGTCAGAGCCTTGGAGTCAGCCATATATAGATGGAGACCTCTGAAACCATGAGCCCCAAATAAACTTTTCCTTCTGAATTGTTCTTACCAGATATTTTGTTCACAGAGACACAAAATAGAAATTGGTACCAAGAAGTTGGGTCATTGCTATGACTAACCTGACCATATGGTCCAGAACTCTTTGGAGCTGCTTTGCAGGAAAAATTTTGAAAAGTTTGAAAATGCAGTCTGGAAAAGTTTTAGAATGTTGTGAATAGAGCTTAATGGGTAATTCTGGTGGGAGCTTCAAAGACTAGACTGTAGATAGGAATGTGAACTATGCTCATGAGCTTTCAGAGGGAATGAGGATTCTGTGGGGAATTGGACTAGAGGTCACTTGTGTTATATATTCACAAAGAACTTGGCTACCTTTTGCCCAGTTCCTGAGACTGTGAGGCTGAATTTAAAATGATGAATTAATCTGATGGAGGAACTTTCAAGGCAGCACACCATTCAGTCAGTTGCATGGATATTGCTGGGCTGGCTGCTTTTATCCAAGCTTACTGAGAGAGCAGAATATTGAGCCAAAGAATTTTTAAAACTTGCAATCTGACCAGAAAAGTGCATAGAAAGCTGGAGCCAGGAAGGTTGGCTTATTGACAAGATTATAGCTCCTAAAGAAATGCTAAGTACTTTGCACAAAGACAATAGGAAGATGGCTTGCAAGCATCCCAGGAATTTTCATGACCACACCCATTGTGGGTTCAATGCTCTAAAAGGAAAATACCTTTGAGAAGAGGTCATGGTGTTACCTGCTCACACAGGGAGGGTCTAGGAAGTTGTTTCACCATGCAGAGCCCACTGCAGCCATGATTTCAGGTGACCCAGGTATTGCATGAGCTGGCAGCAGACCTTGGTATCATCCATGTGGTGCTGGCTCTGCATGATGTTGAAGTCATGCATCATGGAGGGGTCACAGAGGTAACCACTGAGATTTCCAAGGAGGTCCTGAGAAGCCAATCAAAATGTTCAGAGTCCCTGCAGGCTGCCTCTGAGGTGATGCATGAAGCTGTGAAGGTAAAGCCAAAGCTGAAATGGATACCCCAGGAATTAAAAAATGCCAGTAAGGTGGATTGTCAAAAAAGCTGCTGACTGCAGAGAAAGTCAAGCTAAAAGAGAGGCCATGTGCACAGCAAGCAAGGTCAAAAGGGTGGGGCTGCCCAAGCCCTTTGGATAACACATCTCACATCAGTGTGTCCTAAACTCTGTAGGCAGAGTTAGGGGACCTCTTTGTTGCTGGGTTCTGGTCTTGTTTTGGCCCATTCCTTCTTTCTGCACCCTTTTTTCTCACCTGTCTCTCTTTTTTTGAACATGGAATATTTACTCCAGGCCACTGTATATTGGACATCTGTAATTTACTTTTGACTTCCACAGGGGCTCACCACTAGGGATTTACCTTGCATCTCAGATGAGACTTTGGACTTGGACTTTTGGACCATGCTAAAATTGTTAAGACTATGGGATTTTTGGAGACAGACTAAATGTATTTTGCATTGTGAGGTGGACATGAACTTTTAGCCACCAGGGGCAAAATGCTATGGTTTGTATATGAATTGTACCCCCAAATCTCCTGTTAATGCAAGAATATTCAGAGGTAAAATGGTTAAGTCACCAGATCAGTAATCTAATTGGTCCATCCTAGCTGAGTGGTAACTGTAGATAGGTGGGACATGGCTAAATGTCATTGGAGGTGTTCCCTGGAAGGGCACATTTTCCTTCAATGCCTTCTGCTCTTCCCTGCTTCCTGACCCTGCCATGAGCTAAGTAACTTTCCTTTTCTGGTCCCTTCCTCCATGATGTGCTATCTCACCTTGGACCTGGAGCTGGATTGAGACCTCTAAAACCACGAGCCCCAAATAAACTTTCTTTCTCTTGAGTCATTCTAATTGGATAGTCTGTTGTCAAAGCAATGAAAAGGTAACTAACACATTATGGAGAAGAAGGAGGAGGAGGAGGAGGAAGAAGAGAAAAGGAAGAAGAAAAATGACACCAAAGTTGCCTTATTCCCTTCCCTACTCCTTCAGGAAACTACATTTATTTGGTTTTGTTTATCTACAAATTGTTTCTCTAGGCAAAAAGCAGCAAAGATTTTTTTTTTTTTTTAACCCCTTGTGTCTTTTACCAAAAAAAATGTTAACTTGACGTTACAGTTTGGATATGAGGTATCCTCCAAAAGCTCCTGTGTTAACGCAGGAATATTCAGGTATGAAATGATTATATTATGAGAGCTGTAACCTAACTAGCCTGTTCTAGTTTGAATGAATAGTCGGTGAATGAGGCATAACTGGAAGAAGTGGGTCATTGGCAATGTTGCCCTGGAAGGGCATATATTCCTGTGGTCCCACTCTTTTTCTCTCTGCTTCCTTGACACCAACAGTTGAGCAGCATTTTCTCCATGATGTTCTGAATCACCTCTGGCCCAGAACAATGGAGTTGGCAGACCATAGACTGAGCCTCTGAAACCATAGCCCCAAATAAACTTTTTCTCCTTGTCCAGTGTTTTGGTCACAGTAACATAATGCTGACCAACACACTGTGTAACTTATACTTTGCTTTTTATCATTTAACAATGTCAGCACAGCTTCCTCATTCCTTTTCCCAGCTGCATACTATTTTATTTCCTGACACACTGTTGCATTCAGTTCTCACAAGTAACTTGCATGGTGGTCACTGAAACATCCATTTCACAGGTAATGAAGGACAGCTTTAGGAAGCTTGGGCAGCTTGTCCAAATCGTTTCTTCCTTCTTCCTTGCCTGCTTTCTTCCTTTTTTTTTTTTTTTTTCTTGTTTTCTTTCTTTTTTGGTACCAGGAATTAAATGCAGGGACACTTAGCCACTGAGCCACATCCCATCCCTTTTCATTTTTTATTTCAAGAGAGGATCTCACTAAGTTGCTTAGTGCCTAAGTTCCTGAGGCTGGCCTCGAATTTCTAATCCTCCTGCCTCAGCCTCCCGAGTTGCTGGAATTACAGGTATATGCCACCAAACCTGGCTTCTTCCTTCCTTCCTTTTCTGCCTGTCTTCCTTCCTTCTATTCTTCCTTTCCTCCTCCCTTCCTTTCTCTTTTCTTCCTTTCTAATTATGGTAAAGTATGCATAGTATAAAATTCACCACCTTAACTTTTCTAAGTGCACAGTTAAGCTGCATTAAATACACTCACACTGCTGCTGTGCAGCCACGACTTGTCATAATCCCAAACAAGCTCCATACATATCAAGTGAAAACCTCCTGCTTTGGGCTGGGGATATAGCTCGGTTAGTGGAGTACTTGCCTCATGTGTGTAAGGCCCTGGGTTCAGACCCCAGCACCACCAAAAATCATGTTTTCTTTCCCCAAACCCCAGGCCAGCACCTTTCTCCTGTCCGTGTGCATTGACTGCTCTCAGTACTCATATTAAGGGACTCACACAAATTCATGCTCCCATGGCTGGGTTATTTCACTTAGAGTAAGTCTTAAGGTTCATTCATATTATAGCTCATATCAGAATTTCCTTGCTTTCTAAGGCTAACTAACATCGCATTGTGTATACACACCACGTTGTGCTAGTCCATCCATCCATTCTTCTTTGGGCTTATTTCCATCTCTTAGCTATGGTGAATAGCGCCGCCATGAACCTGGGTATCCTAACAGAATATCATTTCCTGTTCGTGCTCTCAGTTCTGTGGAATCGCCACATGGTGCAGTGATTCTACGGGTAGTCTGGGGAGGACTCACCACGCTCATCCCTCTTTGGACTCTATATTTCCACGGCAATAAACTAACTTCAGTCCTTTCTTCATCTTAACAGAGAAGCTCTGGCAGCCTTCTCAGAATGGACTCCAGTCCAACTGTCTGAGAAGGCTTCTGAAGCCTTGGACCCTGGAAGGAACCCAGCGCTTACTCAGTTGGTCCTCATGTCTATCAGGGAAAATTTAGGCCCTTCGCACACATTCTCCCTCAGACAGGAGCACCCTTGACACATCCAGGGACAAGTTCTCGCAGCTTTACCCGTCCCACATGACATCCCCGCTGTGTGAGAAAGCCCCAGAATCGCCTTGGGGGAAGCTCCTGGGATTGGAGAAGTCCTCCCAGGCACTGCAGTCCATGTAAGGGATGGACCCGCCAAAGGGATCTGCCCTTCCCTACCCAAGGGCAGGGCATCTTGTTCTTCCCCTTTCTCTCTCCTTCTCCCCACTCCCTGTGGCTCCCTCTTTCTATTTTGAATCTTGACAGGCACAGGGAAGGACAACTCTTGGCCTTCATCTTAGACCAGCAGGGTTTCTCTGAAGCAGCTGCCTGTTAATCTGTCACCTGAACCTCGAGTCCCCGTTCCTTTCGGTTTCCAGCCATTGCTTGATTCTCCCAACAAACCCTTCTATTTACGTATGTGTCCAGACCCATGAAGGGGCACACGAGGAGCGCCCAGCTGCACTGGGGACGGGAGAGACATCTGGTCTCCTTGCTGGAACACTGGATCGCTGTTCTGCAGGCAGAGTTCCGTGAGCCTCTGTAGCGCCCCCTTCCTTCACCCTTGGACCATGTCAGGACAGAGCTGACCATGACATGCCACTCTCTGCTTGGCCGCCAAGAGTGGACACACACCTGCCTCCCAAAGGCAAGACCCAGCCAGCCACCCCTTCCATGCCTCTCCTGTGTTTGGCGACAGGTTGGACCAACCAGCAGGGCTGTGGTGAATGTTTACTGAATCGACTCGCAGGGAGGTGGGCGAGATCCTACGCAATTTGGGTTTTCCTCTGCTTAAACAGACAGTCAAGTAGATAATTAACCGATTCAAGAAGTGGAGAATTGACAACGTTTTTGAAAAATACATAAACTGACAGAAGCCAGGCTCAGATGAACGCGAGGGAAACAAGCTCTGTTGAACACTTCCCAGGGAACAACAGGGGAATGTTGCAAAATAGGAGTGGAGAGTTCAGCGCTGTCCTCCTGACTGCCAGGCCCAGCCCAGCCTGTGTGGCTCTGAAGAGCTGCTGCTTCTAGATGGAGCATTCCCTCTGATGGCCTTTCCTTCAGGGAACAAGAGTAATAGGATGGGCTGGATTCGGGAGTGGCGGGTTGGAAAGCGTTACCTAGGGTATTACCTGGCAATGCTTAGGGCTCACTATGCCTCCCCAAAATGATTGATGTAAGGTCCTCATCACTGTTGCTTCCACTGCTTTGGAAATCCACTGGAGGATGCTTGACCAGGGACAGAAGAGAGGCCAGCGGCCCTGCCCTCTGAGTCCTTGCCTGAGCAGTGTTTCATGTGCACTCAGGGATGCTGCCTTCCAGTCCAGGTCCTCCCAGAATCAGGCTGGAGACTCCAGACTTTGGCTTCCATCTCTGACATTGGCCATCCAACAGGGTTTCCTGGGCTAATGAGATATAATAAGACTGACCCAGCGTGACTTCGTGTGTGAAAGTGAATGGACTTCAAAGAGTCTCTGATGGGTAGCCATGGACACACAGCGTGGTGTGGGTTTAGAGTCAAGGAGGCTGGAGCCTAAACTTTGGTATTATGTTAGCATTTCAACCTTAGAGAAGTCACTCAGTCCCACCAAGTCTCAGTTGCCTTCTCTAAACCCAGAGATAAAATTCTTGCCCCAAACAGTTTTTAGGATCCAATGAGACAACATGTGTTGAAGTCCCTGGTAGAGTCTGCATATAGAAATCGACAGATATATATCGATTCTTATTCTGTTCTTCCCAAATTCATCACCTCTGTGGTCCAGGAGTCAGTCATGACACCTGGATGCAGGTTCTAGAATACTAGGGTAGTGGTGGGGCTTACAGAAAATAGCTCAGGTCTGAGGCTGCGGTGGCAGGAGAAGTCCATTCAGCACTGGGCGCCTCTACAAGGCTGGGTTTCCCCTAAAAAGAGAATCCCACAATGAGAGATAGCCACTGGGCAAGGTGCCTGGGTGGGGCAGGCAGAGAGGGGCAGTGGTCAGTTATGCATTCCTGTGGGACAGCCCCACAGGGACCAGGCATCGCAGAACTGAGCAACTAAGAGGCTCTCCCCAGTCCCAGACAGTTCCTCTCACTCAGAGTGATGCTCTTACAAATTATTTTCTCTGTTTCTTGTTTGCTCTCTTTTTGTTGTTGTTGTTTGTTGTCTGTCTACCCAACAGGAAGAAAAGTTCCTAAGGGACACTTTTCGATCTTGACTCCAGTGTATTTCCGGCTACAAGCTCTGGACCTAGCAAAGAGCAAGGAAGCAATGCATGTATTGATGAGTGAATGAATGAATGAGCTGAAAGCCACAACTCCTAGAGTCACCTGTGCTGCTATGAGGACCCCCAGAACCAGGCCCTAAGACAGTTTCAACTGCAAGTGGTTTATTTGAGAGGTGAATAACCATTGGTAGGGGGTTGGGGAAGTGAGATGGGGCAGTAAGAGTCGCTTTAGCATTTCAGAAACTTGCAGAGAGACAGAGAGAGAGAGAGAGAGAAGGAAATTTGCCATTGTGTTTTGGAAAGCCTAGTGGGAACGATGAGAGTGATAGTACAAGACCCACCTCCGAGCCACCTCATCAGAGGGATGAGGGAGCTTTGGTATTTACCCACCAACTCCAGCTGTCCCTGGTGGAGGATGCCTCCCCAGGGAGGAAGAGAGCACAGACTCCCACATGTTTGCCCTGGTTCCAGGCCTCAAGAAACCTTTTAGACACCAAAGGGCAGGCTCCAGCAGGTGGAAGTTGGACCCGCATGCCCAGAAGAGGTAACGGCAGGAGGTCCATCCTCTGTGTCCGCCCGGGAAGATTAGAGGAATATTAATGCAGAGAGCAGAAAAGCAAGTGACTGGGGCTAAAAAGGACAAGTTCATGGAATGGTTTTCTGGGAGAAAGAAAGAGTTTCCAAAGTTTTTCCTGCCATTCCATGTCCCTCCCACCTCTACCAGGGACATCTCCAGGGTTAGGACCCACTCGTTTCTATCTACAGGTGGAACCACACATTTTCCTTGGAGATGAAAACATCCCCTTGGTCATGCTGCATTCTGGGGAACTCCGCATCTGTCTGCTCTGAGACCGTTCCCACCAGATGATTCAACCATGAATATACTCCTTTGCTTCTATCTTTCAGATTTTTTTCTGAGATAGGAAGACCAGTCTAAGAAGTGTCCTAGCTTTTGATTCCCTGGGCTTTGCTATAGCCTCTGAGAAGATATGCTTGCCAAGGGGAGGGCTTTGGCCAGTCCTCATGCCATGACTAATCCTCATTGACTTCTTGGTGTTTCCTGAGAGGAAGGGGGAGAAGAAAAAAAGAAGAAAATGTTGCATGAACTAGCAAAGGTGCTGAGACTCCTGGTCCTGACACTCAGCTTTGGCCAGCAGAGAACCTGGGATTTGGGAAAACAGTGTGTATTCTGATCATCCTCATGGGCAATGCCAATGTATGGTGATTTCCTGGGTGTAGACATCATGAACTAGGTTTAAACCATGAAGCAAGTCAACAGAAACCTAAGTCCCTCAAAGCAGAACTATTCCTAGTAATCAATGTCTACTACATTTGAATAGATCTGGATTTCATCATATAGTTTTATATTATAGCCAGAATCACCAAGGCAAGCTTGCAAACTCCTGTCCCATAGAACTTGTAAGAGATGATTAGGATGTATTTTTTTTATTGTAAACAAATGGGATACACGTTGTTTCTCTGTTTGTACATGGCATAAAGGCATACCATTTGTGTCATCATAAATTTACATGTTCTTGGTAAACCAATCAAGTAGTATGTATTTTTGTTTTAAGCAATGAATAACTAGCACAGAACTCAGAATTTATATTCCCTCTGTAAGAGGAAGTACTAGCTGGAAGATAGACCTAATGAGATTTCTGGGCAGTACTAATAACACTTTATGATTTGGGAACTGATTTTACGGATGTATTTGGATTTTGAAAATTATTTCACAATTTACTTGTGATTTTTGCACTTTTCTCTATGCATGATACACTTTAAAGTTCAAAAAGTGTTTTACTAAAAAAGTCATACCTAGTCCCGAACAGCCCTGATCCTTGTGCAGTACAAAGGGATTACCAGAAGTTATTGCCAGGATGCTTGGAGACATACAGAGCACCACATTTTACACAATCTGAACTTTGTACAGTCACGGTTGATTCTTGCATGAAGCCTCCACAAAGCTGGGCCACCTTTGCCCTGACTCCTAACTTAAGTTGTTTCGTTGCTTTTCTGAAAGCCAATGAGCAGATCCAGGACCTTGGCTTCACATCAGTGACAGAATGAGAGATTTTGAAACACGTGAAATAAACAGTGAGATGACTTCCAGTCCTTCCAAGCCAGCCCCGGTACCCAGACTCATGAGAGGTTCCAGAGGAAGTAGGGAGGCTTGAAGTCTAGGCTCGCCAGCTTTACTGTTGGTGTGAACAATCCATACTACCTTCATTTTACTTTCCCTTCAAATTCCATATTTCTACAGAAGTATTAATCACCATTTTGATCCTTGTTATCACCACGATTGATGAGTTGAGCTCTTCTCTGCTCTGTTTATTTTTTCCTGCTTTATTCCCCTAAGTCCTTTGAATGGCTTGCGTCTTAAGCTAGACTGAGAAGGGCTTATTTCAATGTAATTCCATAGACAGGTGCATTGATACATGCTTCATACCAGTTCTAAATTTATTCCTCTGCACTGGGTAGGGCACAGCAGCCTCTAGCATCTTCTTAAAGATTTTCCCACCTTATTTCCCTTTTGTGCCCATCACAAATCCTTGATCTTCTCCAGCTAAGACCACCGACCACCTACCTGTGGTTCTCTATTCAGTCCCAGGCTATTCCCACCTCTGTGTTTTTGCTGATTCTATTTTCCTTTTCCTGCTTCCTCCAATCCTTCAAGCTGTCCATCATCTTCCTTCCTGGCATGAGCCTTCCTGCATCCCTTTGCTAAAAGTAGCAGTTCCCCTTTTAATCTTAACCTCAGAAATCACTACCTGAACCTTTCTTTGGAAATCTCTTGCTTTCAGTGTGAAAGGGGTGCTTCTTTACCTCTGCTAGAACCAGTTCAGGAAAGAAGTAGGGAAAGTAGATTAAATTTCTACATGGTGACGGAAAGAAAGGAGGTCTAGCAATGTGGCACTGGTGCTAGCTGGTGGCTCTCACAGTGCATGGGTCTGGGTATGAATTCCCTCAGACACTAACTGCTGTGACAAAAACGTTCCCACCAAAGCTCATATTGAAATTTAATCCTCTCTGTGAGGTATTTAGGAGCTGGGACCAGGTGGGACCTAAGAGGTGATTCATGGGCTGATAGATTATTGGGTTAAGGGGGTATCTCAAGAAAGGCTCTGTTATAAAAGCCAATTTGGCTGTGTCTCTGGAATATCCCCCTCTCACCATGCTATGACCTGCTCAAATCTCAGGACTCTACAGGGTCACCACCAGCAAAAAGCCCCTCACCCTTCAGACTTTCCAACCTCCATAAATATAAGAAATATTTTTTTTCTTTATAAATGACCTGATCTGGGATATTCAGTTATAGCAACAACAAAAAAGGCTTAAGACATTGACCCTGAATAAGGATCTGCATATAGGAAATACACAGGATGGTGGTAAAGAAAGCTGAGCAGTTAAGGGTGCTTCATTAAAACAGCTACCACAATGGTGTCTGGTGCCAAGAGAGATTCTGGGAAGTCCCATCTGAGAAGTAAAGGAACTTGTATAGTTAAATGCAACTGTCAAGAGTCAGTGGTTCCCCAGTTCCATCTATTTATCAACAAATGCATAATTTCATTTTTTCATTTTTTTTAATGGTGGAGTAAAACTCCATTATGTATATATACCACATTTTCTTGATCCATTCACCTGTTGATGAACACCTAGGCTGGCTCCATAACTTATGAATTGTGCTTCTATAAACATTGGTATGCAAGGATGGATCACTATAGTATGCTGATTTTAATTCATTTGAATAAATACCAAGGTGTGGGATAACTAGGTCATATGGTAGTTCCAATTCTAGTCTTTTGAGAAATCTCCATACTGCTTTCCAAGGTAGTTGTACCAATTTTCAGTTCCACCAGCAATGTTTAAGTATATATATTTTCCCTATATCATCACCAACAATTATTATTTGTATTTTTGATAATTGCCATTCTAACCAGAATGAGATAAAATCTCAGTGTAATTTTGATTCGCATTTCCCTAATCACACTAAGTGAAAGAAGCCAGTCTCACAAAGTCAATGGTCAGATGTTTTCTTTCATATGTGGAAGCTAGCGAATTAAAAAGAGGATTCTCATGGAAACAGAAGAGAAACCAACAGAGTAGAAGAAATTCATCAAAAGAGAGTAGGAGGTAAGGGAGAACATGGGGAAGTACTGGAATACAAAATCTATGTTATGTCCATATATGAACTTAAGACGATGGATTCTGCATGTATTAGTTATAAGGCACTAACTAAAACAACAACAACAATAATAATAATAAAAGGAAGAGCAATAAAATAGAGCAAGTTAATTGGGGGATGTTTGAGGGAAAGGAAAGAGAAGATACTGGGGAATGAGATTGACCAAATTATGTTACATGCATGTATGAATACAGTGTGATGGATCCCACTACCATGCATAATTATAAGGCACCCATAAAAACATTATTTAAGGAAGTCACTGGTTGAGGGCTGCCACTCGGGGTGCTCATTTCTGGGTATTTCCACCTGCTGCATGCAAGCACCATGACTTTAACCGCATTTAGAACAAATAACCCTAAGGCACAGCAATGGAGATGATGGCACTTGGATGTTGAATTGTGTCAGCATACTCTGGAAAGAGGGTGTCCAGTGGTTTGGGTAGAGCTTGGTGACCATTGGGCGCCGGTCCTTAGACTGGGATGCTATGTATCAAAGCATATTGTCCACAGCTCCTGCAGCTGCCAGGAGGAAAGGTAGCATTCCCAAGTCCAAGTGTTCAATAAGATTTATAGGAATATTGAGAAGAGTCACCCTGAGGGCCAGGTCAGCTGTACTCCCCACAGGCAGACAAGCAGGGCTGAACACATTTCCATGCTTTGGTGCACACCATGCTCTCCAATGAGAGGAATTTCTTCCACTCTATTGTTCTCTCCTGTTAACCCATCTTTTCTCAAAGGAGTCAAAAAGCTACCCATCAGGAATATCTACTCTGAAAGGAAGCAAATTGGTCGGCTCCACACGTCTCTAGCCCCAGTCACAGGGTCCACAGGTCTCCCAGGAGGGGCAATCTTTTGTAAGACTTGCTACTGATTTATAATTACAGCTTGGTGGGAGTTCCAGAAGTCACATGCTGGGGCTACAACTGAGTTGAAATTTTGTACATCACCATGTGCTAGATTGTACATGTGGGACCATAAAACATTCTCTTCTGGTTTTTCTTCAATTAGAATTCATAAAACTGAGAAGAATGCAAACCTGTATTTCACAAACCTCAACAGAAATGGCAAAAGTCATTGAAATAAGAGTCATGCCTCTAGAGTTCCTCCTTCGAGTGGAGAGAGGAACATGGTACAGCATGTCCAGGGTTGTCTTACGAGGCATTATCGTCAATGATCATGCAGCTGCATCCAGGATGTTTAGACAAAGGGCATCACAAGCAATGGGAAATGTCATTGTGTAAATACATCTTCCATTTTGGAATCATTGAAATACCATATGCAGTTGAAAATAGATGTAGTCAAAGTTGTTTTGATAATTTTTGTAAGTCAGAAGAAGAATCAAAATAAACTCTGAAATGCTCCTAACCAAAAAAGCAGTCTGCTTGGTCTTTCCTTCACGATGTGTCACCAACAGTGGAAAAAGAAGCTGGAAACATAATGTCTCAAAGTGGCCTGAGAAGTTGACTCTGCTGTCTTCTCTCTAAACATGGCTAACTATGCTGACAAAAGTCAAGCACTCCCTCAAGGAAAAGACACAGGGAAATCTTCTTAGGATCTACTGATCATTGTGGTTGGTGGTTTCATTAACAGCAGCTCAAAGAGTGAAGAAATGTGGACTCTGTCTTTCATGATTGTCCGTATCCAAGAGACTGGGAACCAAAGTTCAAACCCCACATCAGATGAATGTCAGCTCTGAGGCCACATTATGTTATTCAAAACTTTCAGGGAAGTTCTGCTGAATCTTTAGGTGATGGCCAAGTCCCAGCAGCCTTGACTTCCTCCCTCAGATATACCGAGAATGAGAAAAGCAAAGCTACCATCTTTGACCACTCCTTGGACCCACCTATCATTTGGATATGATTTAAGTGTGCGCTATAAGTGTTCATGCATTGGGAGCTTGGATCTCAGTGTGGTGGTACTAGGAGGTGGTAGAACCTTTAAGAGGTGGCACCTAGTAGGAAGTAATTAGACCATTGAGGACACAGGCCTCCCAACAGATTAAAGTAATTCTTATGAGACCCTGAGTTAGTCCCCACAAAAGTATGCTGTTATAAGAGAGCAAGAAATGTCCCCTCCTTGGTCTCTGGCTTTTTGTCTTGCCATATGATCTCCTCCAGCATGCTTTCTTGACATTGTGTATTATCCACCATGAAGCTCTTACCAGAGCTGAGTCAGTGCCATCACTATGTCCAGAACTAGGAGCTAAATAAACCTCTTTCCTTTTTAAAAGTACCAGCCTTAGGTGTGTCATTAGAGTAATGGAAAATGGACTATGCCACTTACCTTGGGCAAATGGCAAATATTTCTTTGCAAGATGCCATGACAAATTGCTGCTCATCATTTTGGCTTCAATGCTGAGTCAATGTAGCCTCTGATTCATGGCCATCTGATAGTCTCTGAGGCCAATGGAAGCACCTCCAGCCAATCCCCACTCTTCTGGAGATTCTTAACACACTGTTGAGCAAATACACACTATGGTCTAGCCTTGTACTCTAGGGCACATAAGAAAGGATCAGGCAAGAATTTCTTGGAGGGATCTGATTTTATAAGAAAAGCAGATGTGACCCCAAATACTCACACACTAAGCCAGGTGTCTAACCTCACCCTATGTCAGAGAAGGGTCTTGTGGTTGGGCCACTAGGGATATTCTAAGTGCTTAGAAGGAAAGATGGAGAAACTCATAGCAGAAAAGTAGTTTCACTCAAAGGAGGTGGTACAGAACCTTCTTAAGTTTGCATTAGAACTTGTGAAATCTGGGTTCCATGAAGTCTAAGATAAAATTGTCACTCCTAGAGATAAGACTTCATCCCCTAGGATCAATCACTCTGAACTGCTATTGCTGTTTCTCTTTAAGGAGGCTTAGTAAGTACCTGTTAGGTACTGCTTAGATTTTTCAGCCCATTGCGGAAATCCAAAGGGCCTATGGAGATAGGCAAATCTCATCTGACCTTTAAGGAACCTTCATTCTCTTATCCTAGCAGACAGAAAAATTACACAAATCCATGAATGTACTCTGCCGCATTATGAGTTTCTTGAAATGTTCTTCCCCTTCTCATCTCCAGGTCTTTGCCTAAAAACCATCCCCTTGAGATGCCAACCTGGTCTCTTCTCTCACGTGGCTTCCCATCAATGATCTTCCAGGCATCCTACCTTCTTTGCTCCCTTTGTGGACATTTTACAATGTAAAATTATGTATTTCTCTAGCTATTTTTGCCTGTCACAACCTAAAATGTAAATGCTCTAACAGCAGGGATCTTATCCTTCCTGTTTTTCTCGTCTTTCGGATCCAAATAATGTTTCACAAGAAGGATGGGTTCTGTGGCTATGAGTTAAATGAATGGATCAAAGTACAAATCTGCTGAAGTGAGTTGATGCATCATTGGTAACTTCTGTAAATGGTAAAGGGAGGAGAGATCCACGTTGGCTTGAATTCTGAATGGGGTGGACTTTAGTGGAGCCTTCAGCTGGTGGTCAGAGTTTGGACAGACTGAGAGTTCAGGGTGCTGGGCTGACCTGTCAGGAAAGTGAAAGAAAAATGAATGATCAGAATATTTATGTGGAGGAGACAGTGTGGAAAGGTCCTGCCCCAGGGAATAAGGTAAAGCCTTTCTGAGATTGTGCCCCCAACCCTCCAACTTCTCTGAAAGCCAGCCCTCCCTTGCACCAAAGATGCTGATGTCCTGGCTGACACCTCGTAGAGGATTTATTGACATAATAGACACCATTCTAAAGAGTTGGCCCAGGATCACACATCAAAACTGCAAGTTTGAAAGGATTAGAAACATACATGGGGTACATATTTCATCTTGACTCTAGAGTTAATTAAGATATTGCTAGAGCAATACTATAGACAAGCAAAGAACCAGCACTTTATCCAGCCATCCCCCATCCCTGTAAAAAATTAAATAAAATAAAATAAACGTGGATTGCATGGAGTGAAGTATTCATAATCATTTCATGCAGGGGTGGGAATGAATGAAGAGGTATCCAGAGCTCATGTCATCAATTTCAGAGATCTGAGTTTAATCAGAGCACCTTATAATGCTAAAACACCAGGCTCTTTATTCTAAGATGTTTGTAGGTATCATCAAATCAATATCAGTTGAAATACTCTTTAATGATGTGATCATTTCAAAATTAGACTAATTTTAATTAGCAACAAAAGCATTTTTGGAACGGAAAACCT
Source organism: Sciurus vulgaris (assembly GCF_902686455.1). Classification (NCBI taxonomy): domain Eukaryota; kingdom Metazoa; phylum Chordata; class Mammalia; order Rodentia; family Sciuridae; genus Sciurus; species Sciurus vulgaris. The sequence continues at coordinate 40,515,533 of NC_136478.1, read as the reverse complement.
GTAGCTTTCTCAGCAGATCCATGCTTCTCTTAACATTTAGAATTTTCCTAAGGGGGAAAAAGGCAGGATTTAACTTCCCGTGAACATTAATCCTGATTTTTTTTCCCTAGCACCCAAGTTACTCTCAAGTAGTAAGTTAAGTTCTTAAGAAAGCTCTTGACCTTTTAAAAGTCTCCGAGGTGCCATTGGGGGCCCACTGAAATCTATTACAGGTGTTATTCCCAGGCAGTCACAGGATGCAAAGAAAAAGAAAAAAAAAAAAAAAAGATACCAGTAGCTTCGCAGTTCCAGAGTTCTTGACCAGCCTGTGGAATTCTTTAATGGAATTCTGTCTTCTCTTTGCTTCCTTCATCTCATCAGTCAATTCTCTATTTGCCTGGAGACCCAAGGACCAACTTGTTTAGTCATGCCTCATTGTGCTGAACGCTGACCTACATGATATAAAAAGAACTTTAAATCGGTTGCTTTTATTTAAAACTTTCAAAATTTCATCTAAGATCCAGATTTCTTGCTCTTTTGATAAACTGAAAGATCCAAGTAACGACCCTTGGTCCCCTCTACACACGTGCTCTTACTTTCTGCCTTTCCAATAGAACCCAAATTCTGTTTATTTCCCTATTTTTTTCCAACACCCTTATCTTTCTAAGCCAATCAGCATATGCCATTCTTCTGGGTCTGTTATTGGTCCAAGAGTGGCAGGTGACCTGGGTGCATCCGATCAGGAAGAAAGAAACAAGAGAAGTAATGTGATTGGAAAGTTATTCCCATTCACCCAGAAAGAAAATGAAAGACAGCAGCAGCTCTGGCTGCAACGGGCCTCCAGCCAGCAACTATGAGAACGACAGTCAGCCGG